>NC_135964.1:52880338-52881628 GCF_053455715.1 Rhinoraja longicauda | reverse complement strand
GCTGATCATCCACAATCAGTAACCCGTGCCTGCCTTCTCCCCATATCCCTTGATTCCACTAGCCCCTAGAGCTCTATCTAACTCTCTTTTAAATCCATCCAGTGAATTGGCCTCCACTGCCCTCTGTGGCAGAGAATTCCACAAATGAAAAAGTTTTTTCTCACCTCAGTTTTAAATGACCCCCCCTTTATTCTTAGACTGTGTGGCCCCTGGTTCTGGACTCCCCCAACATTGGGAACATTTTTCCTGCATCTAGCTTGTCCAGTCCTTTTATAATTTTACACGTCTCTATATAAGTTCCCCTCTCATCCTTCTAAACTCCAGTGAATAAATGCCCAGTCTTTCCAAGGGGTACTGATTGAGAATGATCAGCCATGATCACATTGGATGGCGGTGCTGGCTCGAAGGGCCGAATGGCCTCAATAGACAATAGACAATAGGTGCAGGAGGAGGCCATTCGGCCCTTCGAGCCAGCACCGCCATTCAATGTGATCATGGCTGATCATTCTCAATCGGTACCCCGTTCCTGCCTTCTCCCCATACCCCCTGACTCCGCTATCCTTAAGAACTCTATCTAGCTCTCTCTGGAATGCATTCAAAGAATTGGCCTCCACTGCCTTCTGAGGCAGAGAATTCCACAGATGTGGAATCAGATGTGGATCCTTATATGTGGATCGCAGGACAGGTTCGGAGGGGGTGTGGACCGAGCGCAGGCAGGTGGGACGATGGTAGCTGGGACACTGTTGGTTGGCGTGTGGGACACGTTGGCCGAATCCGCTCTGTTTCCGCGCGGTTATCACTGTGACTCCATGACCTCGAGCTTGTAAACGTGTTCAGCGTTGAGCGGGAAGTCAGCACTAGTTTGACGCGCGGAGTTAAAGCGCTGAAGGGAAGCGGGTAATTTATGATGACATTCGGTTCCCGTAACTGGGCTTGGGGCCTGAGCGATGATAAGTTTATTTCAAGCCCTCCTGTGCTGGCCCGGGTCAGCCTGACCTGCGTGACCCTCATTCACTCTTAACCGGTCCATCTCCGATGTCGGTATTGATCGGCAGTTAATTCTGTGTCGTTCTGCATCAATACATCATTCCTTCAGTCATCTCACTGCACCAGTTAAATTTACTTTCCATTTCCCTTCCCCCCACCCCCCCTCTATCCCCCATCCCCCCCTTTCTCTCCCCCCACCCCCCCCTCTCTCTCCCCCCCCCCCCCCCCCTCCCCACCCCACCCCCGCAAATCAATAACACTAAACCGCTTCACTGGAAATTAGGCAGATGGAATAAACACTCT
>NC_135964.1:52867838-52875338 GCF_053455715.1 Rhinoraja longicauda | reverse complement strand
GTCCCCCCGTCATTCATCGAACAGGATGTTGTGACTCCCCACTGAGCGTGTGCCTCTGGCTGGCAACAATGGCATTGAGACACAATAGACAATAGGTGCAGGAGGAGGCCATTCGGCCCTTTGAGCCTGTACGCACCGCCATTCAATGTGATCATGGCTGATCATTCTCAATCAGTACCCCGTTCCTGCCTTCTCCCCATACCCCCTGACTCCGCTATCCTTAAGAGCTCCATCTAGCTCTCTCTTGAATGCATTCAGAGAATTGGTCTCCACTGCCTTCTGAGGCAGAGAATTCCACAGATTCACAACTCTCTGACTGAAAAAGTTTTTCCTCATCTCTGTTCTAAATCCAAACATCCTCACACACCAAGGGCGGCACGGTGGCACGGCGGTAGAGTTGCTGCCTCACAGCGCCAGTTCCATCCCGACTACGGGCGCCGTCTGTACGGAGTTTGTACGTTCTCCCCGTGACCCAAGATCTCTCAGTTTCCATCCCACACTCCAAAGACGTGCAGGTTTGTAGGTTAATTGGCTTGGTATCAATGTAAAAATTGTCCCCTAGTGTGTGTGGGATAGTGTCAGTGTGCGGGGATCGCTGGTCGGCGCGGAACTGGTGGGCCGAAGGGCCTGTTTCCGCGCTGTCTCTACAAACTAAACTAAACTAAACTATCAATCCGAACATTTAAGAAACAGTTAGACAGGTACATGGATAGGATGGGTTTGGAGGGATATGGGCCAAGTGCAGGCAGGTGGGACTGGTGTAGCTGGGTCATGTTGGCCGGTGTGGGCAAGTTGGGCCGAAGGGTTTCCACTCGGGGTCGCCAACTGTCCCGTATTAGCCGGGACATCCCGTGTTTTGGGCTAAATTGGTTTGTCCCGTACGGGACAATTGGTTTGGACCGCCCTTATCCTGTTTTAGGCCTGGGGGGCGCTTGTAGGCCCGGATGCTGTAGGCACGGACACTATAGGCCCGAACACTGTTGGCCCGGACGCTGTAGGCCCAGAGGCCCGGGCGCCGCCTAACGGAGGTTGTGTTGCAACCCGCCTCCCGGCCCGGGCGGCCGCCGTTGGTGGAGCATGAGCACGTGGCCGCTGGCTGGGTGAGGTCACGTGGGGCGCGGGGCGGTGACGCCACCTTGTCCCGTATTTGGGAGTGAGGAAGTTGGCAACCCCCTAGTTTCCACACTGTATCACTCTGTGACTCTATGAAGGGCCCTGTTTCCACACTGTATCACTCTGTGACTCTATGAGGGCCCTGTTTCCACACTGTATCACTCTGTGACTCTATGAAGGGCCTGTTTCCACACTGTATCACTCTGTGACTCTATGAAGGGCCTGTTTCCACACTGTGTCACTCTGTGACTCTATGAAGGGCCCTGTTTCCACACTGTATCACTCTGTGACTCTATGAAGGGCCTGTTTCCACACTGTGTCACTCTGTGACTCTATGAAGGGCCCTGTTTCCACACTGTATCACTCTGTGACTCTATGAAGGGCCTGTTTCCACACTGTGTCACTCTGTGACTCTATGAAGGGCCCTGTTTCCACACTGTATCACTCTGTGACTATGAGGGCCCTGTTTCCACCCTGTATCACTCTGTGACTCTATGAGGAGCCTGTTTCCATACTGTATCGCTCTATGACGGAACCGAGAAAAATAATTGGCCACGAAGTTCAATGAGTGGCAAAAATAATGCTTTAGCTTGGCCTCCTTTCGACTGCACACGGGAGGATTAGCCGGGAACTCTGAGACAATAAGCTGTGTGTAACGGGCTGGATTGATGTGACCAGGATTAACCCTGCGAGTGTCAGCGAATATTTTAAGGCAAAGGCAAAATTCAGGATTGTACACGTTTGAAGAGGGGATATTAATAACTACGGTTACTTTCACGGCCTTTCTCACCATCTGTCTCTGCGCAATGTAGAATGTGCTTGACATTAAAAATGGGTTTAAGAGCTTACCGCCATCGAGGTGAAGTGGGCTGAACCAAGCCGCTCTTCCCCATCGGCGATCCTTTGAACGTATTTAAGATAAAAGTGTTCTCGCTCAAGAATCAGGCTCCATCTGGTGTGGTTGGTAAGTCACGCAGACTGTCACGTGAGACAGATTTCACCCCCGCGCGTTATCCCAACTATCATCCCGCATGTTCGTAAATTGCTGCAACAGAATTGGGCCATTCGGCCCATCTTAAGGGGTTGGAGAGGCTAGATGCGGGAAGATTGTTCCCGATGTTGGGGAAGTCCAGATCAAGGGGTCACAGCTTAAGGATAAGGGGGAAGTCTTTTAGGACCGAGATGAGAAAACATTTCTTCTCACAGAGAGTGGTGAATCTGTGGAATTCTCTGCCACAGAAGGTAGTTGAGGCCAGTTCATTGGCTATATTTAAGAGGGAGTTAGATGTGGCCCTTGTGGCTAAAGGGATCAGGGGGTATGGAGAGAAGGCAGGTACAGGATACTGAGTTGGATGATCAGCCATGATCATATTGAATGGCGGTGCAGGCTCGAAGGGCCGAATGGCCTACTCCTGCACCTATTTTCTATGTTTCTATGTTTCTATCAAGCCATCTCCGCCATTCATTGTGATCGTGGCTGATCTCTCGTATCACAAAATGCCGGAGTAACTCAGCGGGTTAGGCAGCATCTGTGGAGAGAAGGAATGGGTGACGTTTCAGGTCAAGGAAGGGTCTCGTACAAACTCGGAGAACGTACAAACTCCGTACAGACAGCGCCCGTGGTCGGGATGGAACCCGGGTCTCCGGCGCTGTGAGGCGGCAACTCTACCGCTGTCTTTCTTGAACGACCCGTCACATTATTCCTTCCTGACCCCCCCCCCCCATCCTTTCCCCACACATTCATAATTGATAAGAGAATGGTGATAGATAATGGAATAAAGCAATTCACACCATTTTGATTTAATTCCTAAATGGTTCATCTCTGAGTAATTGCTCACAGCAGTGATGTGGAATTAAACATCGTTTCCTGGAAACTGTCGGACATTCCCGCGGGGAATTCCGAACCCCTGGGTTAAGCAAGAAAATTACCACAGTTATAATCATCTAATCAGGTAAAGGAACGAGCAAATACATCCACCCAGAGAGTTGTGAATCTGTGGAATTCTCTGCCGCAGAAGGCAGTGGAGGCCGATTCACTGGATGTTTTCAAGAGAGAGCTAGATAGAGCTCTTCCGGCTAACGGAATCAAGGGATACGGGGAGAAGGCAGGAACGGGGTACTGATTTTAGACAATCAGCCGTGTCTGAACCAGGGGCCACACACCCAGTCTAAGAATAAAGGGGAGGCCATTTAAAACTGAGGTGAGACTAAATCTTTTTCACCCAGAGAACTGTGAATCTGTGGAATTCTCCGCCACAGAGGGCAGTGGAGGCCGATTCACTGGATGAATTCATAAGACAGTTAGATAGATCTCAAGGGGCTAGTGGAGAATCAAGGGATATGGGGAGAAGGCAGGCACGGGTTACTAATTGAGGACGATCAGCCATGATCACAATGAATGGCGGTGCTGGCTCGAAGGGCCGAATGGCCTCCTCCTGCACCTATTGTCTACGTTTCTATGCTTCTGGTGTGGAGACTACATACAGCAGCCGTGGGTAAAGCTACCCACTGCCTGTTGTCCAAGGACGGACTTGAAGATGTACTGCCTCCTCCGACATGGTGTCAGAAGTGGGATTCGAAACCCAGGCCTCCAATTGCATGCAGCGTTTCCTTGACACCGTGTTCCAACAAAGGCTATGAGTTGTTCCTCCTGCGTATGGATCTGATTAAACATCCAGCACTCTCCCATCACCGGCCGCTGGCCTTTGCCGGCTGGGATTAAGCGCTGGGATTACCGTCTTTCCCCGAGATCCCTGGAAATAAATCAGTTCATTCACTGGGAAGCCGGGATTAGAGCCCCTTCGCCGAGGCAGCGCCGGTCCTGAGCCCGACACGCGGAGAAATCCACGCCAGGATTCCAAAGGATTTTCTTTCTCTGATTGTCCTCGGAACAAGAAATAATACTATCTCGGTGTCAGGGGGGGGGGGGGGGGGGGGGGAGGAGTGAGAGAGAGAGAGCTTTGATGGCTTTCAGTATCGCGGCCCCCTGTTACATCGCAGGGATCAAGGGCGATGCCATTTAAAGACGCGCGTCCTACGCCGCGAGATCTTTCGAACAGTCCTGGTTTTTTTTCTCATTTGCGCACCTGAGACCAAAGGCAAAATTCAAATCCCCTGCACAAATCCCTGAGATTGTACCAGCCACACACTACATCACATAAGCCTTGTACACATTCACGAGACAGCAGGGTTTAATTGTCACATGCATTGGAACAAAGATCCGATATAGAGAGACAGGTAAAACATAGAAGCGTAGAAAATAGGTGCAGGAGGAGGCCATTCGGCCCTTCCAGCCAGCGCCAATATTCATAGTGATCACGGCTGATCGTCCACAATCAGTACTCCGTTCCTGCCTTCTCCCCATATCCCTTGATTCCGCTAGCCCCTAGAGCTCTACCTAACTCTCTCTTTTAAATTCATTCTTTTAACTCTCTTTTAAATACAGAGATACAGCGCGCAAACAGGCCCTTCAGATCATCTCCGTATACTAGTACTATCCTACACACACACCAGGGGCAATTTACATTTATATCAAGCCAATTAACCTACAAACCTGCACGTCTTTTTAAAGTTTACTTTAGTTTAGAGATACAGTGTGGAAACAGGCCCCTCAGACTCCCGTATACTAGCACCATCCTACACTCAAAGACATAGAAGCAGAGAAAATAGGTGCAGGAGGAGGCCATTCGGCCCTTCGAGCCAGCACCGCCATTCATTGTGATCATGGCTGATCGTCCACAATCAGTAACCCGTGCCTGCCTTCTCCCCATATCCCTTGATTCCGCTAGCCCCTAGAGCTCTATCTAACTCTCTTTTAAATCCATCCAGTGAATTGGCCTCCACTGCCCTCTGTGGCAGAGAATTCCACAAATTCACAACTCTCTGGGTGAAAATGTTTTTTCTCACCTCAGTTTTAAACGGCCTCCCCTTTATTTGTAGTTCTCGCAAGGAACAATTTACATTTATACCAAGCCAATTAAGCTACAAACCTGCACGTCTTTGGAGTTTTTCTAGTTTACTTTAGTTTAGAGACACAGCGCGGAAACAGGCCCTTCGGCCCACCGGGTCCGCGCCGACCAGCGATCCCTGCACACTAACACTAGTATAGGACAGGTTTAGAGGGATTTGGGCCAAACGCAGGCAGGTGGGACTAGTGTAGCTGGGGCATGTTGTGTCGAAGGGCCCGTTTCCACGCTGTATCGCTCTGTGACTCGATAACTTGAAGAAGCATCTTGACCCGAAACGTCACCCATTCCTTCTCTCCAGAGATGCTGCCTGACCTGCTGAGTTACTCCAGCGTTTAGTGTCTACCTTCGGTGTAAACAAGCGTCTACAGTTGTTTGAGAGGCAAATTTACAATAGACAATAGACAATAGACAATAGGTGCAGGAGGAGGCCATTCGTCCCTTCGAGCCAGCACCACCATTCAATGTGATCATGGCTGATCATTCTCAATCAGTACCCCGTTCCTGCCTTCTCCCCATACCCCCTGACTCCGCTATCCTTAAGAGCTCTATCTAGCTCTCTCTTGAATGCATTCAGAGAATTGGCCTCCACTGCCTTCTAAGGCAGTGAATTCCACAGATTCACAACTTTCTGACTGAAAAGGTTTTTCCTCATCTCAGTTCTACAGCCCCTGGTTGGAACGGGATCTGTGTTGAATAATTTCTCTTCTTGTAAACTGAAACAGATCTTCAGTTCTCTCAGGCGGAGGGATGTGGTGCTGTACAAATGTGCCGCTTTAAACAAATACAGCGAGCCTTCTGCTAACACGGGCCGCTGGCACGCTGGGCCGCTGGCACGCTGGCACGCTGGGACGGTCACAGAGACCGACAGAGAGATTAATTACAGAGGTCAGTGAGAGGCTGAACCATCTACAACCCATTGCCAAAGTGGTGCAGTGGTGGAGAGGATGGTGTGATACACACACACACACACACACACACACACGCACGCACGCACGCACGCACGCACGCACGCACGCACGCACGCACGCACACACACACACACACACGCACACACACACACATACCCACACACAGACGCACAGACACACACACACACACACACACACACACACACACACACACACACACACACACACACATACCCACACACAGACGCACAGACACACACACACAGACACACACATACCCACACTCACACACACACACACACATACACCCCCCCCACACACACGCACACGCACAGACACACACAAACACACACACACAGACACACACATATACTCAAATACATACTGCATATACGCATATTCTTCGGCAGACACACATACACACACGCACACATATAAACAAACACACTGGGGGAGTCCAGAACCAGGAGTCACACAGTTTAAGAATAAGGGGTTAGGCCATTTTGGACTGAGATGAGGGAAAACTTTTTCACCCAGAGAGTTGTGAATCTGTGGAATTCTCTGCCACAGAAGGTAGTGGAGGCCAATTCACTGGATGCAATCAAGAGAAAGAGTTAGATTTAGCTCTTAGGGCTAACGGAATCAAGGGATATTGGGAGAAGGCAGGAACGGGGTACTGATTGTGGATGATCAGCCATGATCACAGTGAATGTCGGTGCTGGCTGGAAGGGCCGAATGGCCTCCTCTTGCACCTATTGTCTATTGTCCGCAAGGGCCTTATCAGACGTTGGTGAGGCGGCATTTAGAGTACTGCGTTCATCAGCCAGAACATTATGCCCACCTGCCTAATATGCTGTTGGCCCTCCGTGTGCAGCCCCATACGCAGCAGGGTGCGATGCACTGTGTATTGTGACACATTCCTCCCGTCACCACCGTTAACATTTTCTGTGACTTGTGCCACAGTCGACTTTCTGTCGGTTCGGACCAGACGGGATCGCCTTCGTTGCCCTCGTGCATCGATGAGCCTTGGGAGCCCAACACCCTGCCTGTCGCCGGTTTGTGGTTTGTCCCTCCTCGGACCACTGTCGGTCGGTACTCACCACTGCTGACCGGGAGCACCCCACAAGCCTTGCCGTTTCAGAGATGCTCTGATCCAGTCGTCTGACCAGAACAATTTGGCCCTTGTCAAAGTCGCTCAGGTCTTTACTCCTGCCCATTTCTCCTGCATCCAACACGTCAACTTCAAGAACTGACTGTTCACTTGCTGCCTAATATATCCCACCCCTTGACAGGTGCCAAGATAATCACCTGAAGTGTTATTCACTTCACCTGTCAGTGGTCATAATGTTTTGGCTGATCCATGTAAGTCCAGTTTAGTTTAGTTTACTTTAGTTTAGAGATACAGCGCGAAAACAGGCCCTTCGGCCCACCGGGTCCGCGCCGCCCAGCGATCCCCGCACACTAACACTATCCTACACACACTAGGGACAATTTAACATTTATACCAAGCC
>NC_135964.1:52840338-52865338 GCF_053455715.1 Rhinoraja longicauda | reverse complement strand
TCTCAATCAGTACCCCGTTCCTGCCTTCTCCCCATACCCCCTGACTCCGCTATCCTTAAGAGCTCTATCCAGCTCTCTCTTGAATGCATTCAGAGAATTGGCCTCCACTGCCTTCTGGGGCAGAGAATTCCACAGATTCACAACTCTCTGACTGAAAAGGTTTTTCCACATCTCAGTTCTAAATGGCCTACCCCTTATTCTTAAACTGTGGCCCCTGGTTCTGGACTCCCCCAACATTGGGAACATGTTTCCTGCCTCTAACGTGTCCAACCCCTTGATAATTATATGTTTCAATAAGATCCCCTCTCATCTTTCTAAATTCCAGTGTATACAAGCCTAGTCGCTCCAGTCTTTCAACATATGACAGTCCTGCCATTCCGGGAATTAACCTAGTAAACCTACGCTGCACGCCCTCAATAGCAAGAATATCCTTCCTCAAATTTGGAGACCAAAACTGCACACAGTACTCCAGGTGCGGTCTCACTAGGGCCCTGTACAACTGCAGAAGGACTTCTTTGCTCCTATACTCAACTCCTCTTGTTATGAAGGCCAACATTCCATTGGCTTTCTTCACTGCCTGCTGTACCTGCATGCTTCCTTTCAGTGACTGATGCACTAGGACACCCAGATCTCGTTGTACGTCCCCTGTTCCTAACTTGACACCATTCAGATAATACTCTGCCTTCCTATTCTTACCACCAAAGTGGATAACCTCACACTTATCCACATTAAACTGCATCTGCCATGCATCCGCCCACTCACACAACCTGTCCAAGTCACCCTGCAACCTCATAGCATCTTCCTCACAGTTCACACTGCCACCCAGCTTTGTGTCATCTGCAAATTTGCAAATGGTACTTTTAATCCCTTCATCCAAGTCATTAATGCATATTGCTTCCTTTCAGTGACTGATGCACTAGGTTTATGTTTACTTCAGTCTATGAGAAACAGCATGGAAAATGGCCCTTCGGCCCACCGAGTCCATGCCGACCAGCGATCACTATTCACACCAGTGTCATGTTATCCCACTTTCTCAACCACTGCTCTGCTCAGCAGAGGACGATTAACCCACAAACCCGCACGTGTTTAGGAATGTGGGAGGGAAACAGGAGCACCCGGAGGAAACCCACGCGGTCCACAGGGAGGACGTGCAAACGATAGATCAGCCACCACTGAATGGCGGAGTAGACTTGATGGGCCGAATGGCCTGATTCTGCTCCTGTAACTTATGAACTTGCAAAGTCCACATCTGCAGCGCCCGCGGTCAGGATCGAACTCGGGTCTCTGGCGCCGTGAGGCAGCGGCTCTACCCGCCGTGCCGCCCTGAAACAGCCACCAAATGTTAGGAACGAGCTGCCCGAAGCAGGGACTCGACCCGGAACGTCGTCCATTCATACTCTCCACAGATGCTGCCTGACCCGCTGAGTTACTCCAGCACTCTGTGAAACGTCACCTATCCATGTCCTCCACAGATGCTGCCTGACCCGCTGAGTTACTCCAGCACTCTGTGAAACGTCACCTATCCATGTTCTCCACAGATGCTGCCTGACCCGCTGAGTTACTCCGGCACTTTGTGTCTATGTTTTGTCGTGACACCCTCTGAGCACGCAGACAGATGGGCGGTCACGGTGGCGCGGCGGTAGAGTTGCCGCCTTACAGCGAATGCAGCGCCGGAGACCCGGGTTCCATCCCGACTACGGGCGCCGTCTGTACGGAGTTTGCACGTTCTCCTCGTGACCTGCGTGGGTTTTCTCCGAGATCTTCGGTTTCCACCCACACTCCAAAGACGTGCGGGTTTGTAGGTTAATTGGCTTGGTGTGTGTGTAAATTGTCCCTAGTGGGTGTAGGATAGTGTTAGTGTGCGGGGATCGCTGGTTGGCGTGGACCCGGTGGGCCGAAGGGCCTGTTTCCGTGCTGTATCTCTAAACTAAAGTAAAAATGAAACAGATTGCACTAACTGCTGAGCTGGGAACTTGCTAACAGACACCGTTAAAGCAGCTTCCTATCCACCGATCCACATAATCACATCCTCCTGCTGCCACAGATGAAACAAATAAGATTTACGCCAACTAAAATTAATTAATATTGAGAGAGAAAGTTGGAAGACGAGATGGGTTGTTTTGTGTTATAAGATAATTAACTCATCGTGTATCAGGCATCTCGAGATACAATTAGCAGGAGTCTGTTTTTGATCGCTCAAATTTAGACTCCACCTTAGCCTAGCTAGCCACCTGACACCCAGAGATCCAACTAGTTGTGTCTGAAGAAGGGTCTCAACCCGAAACGTCACCCACCCCTAATGTGAGAAAGGACGTCCTTGCTATTGAGGCAGTGCAGTGTGGGTTCACCAGGTTAATCCCCGGGTTGGCGAGAATGTCGTACGAGGAAAGATTCGAAAGACTGTGGGCTTGTATTCACTGGAGTTTAGAAGGATGAGAGGGGATCTTATAGATACGTATAAAACTATTAAAGGACTGGACAAGCTAGATGCAGGAAAAGTGTTCCCAATGTTGGGGGAGTCCAGAACCAGGGGCCACACACAGTCTAAGAATAAAAGTGAGGCCATTTAAAACTGAGGTGAGAAGAAACTTTTTCACCCAGAGAGTTGTGAATCTGTGGAATTCTCCGCCACAGAGGGCAGTGGAGGCCAATTCACTGGATGGATTTAAAAGAGAGTTAGATAGAGCTCTAGGGGCTAGTGGAATCAAGGGTAATATGGGGAGAAGGCAGGCACGGGTTACTGATTGTGGACGATCAGCCGTGATCACAATGAATGGCGGTGCTGGCTCGAAGGGCTGAATGGCCTCCTCCTGCACCTCTTTTCTATGTTTCTACTCCTTCTCTCCAGAGATGCTGTCTGACCCGCTGTGTTACTCCGACGTTTTGTGTCTCTCTTCGGTGTAAATCAGCGCCTGCAGTTCCTTCCTGCTTGTTAGCTCAGTAGACCCGAGCGTGTTGAACTCTGTAAGTGATGTGACTGGACTTTCTGTGACCCTGGTTCTGTTAGGGCATTGACAAACTTGTTATGAGCTGGATTTTAAGAGTGTCCTCGTAATTGTTTATGGCGTGGTACATTTAATTGGCAAGGAGCTATGTTTAGCGAAGCCAGAATCTGCAGGTGACTGATTCCTGAATTAAATGATATCACTCCGATGGTTATAGAGTCATGGAGTCACACAGTGTGGAAACAGGCCCTTCATAGAGTCACAGAGTGATACAGTGTGGAAACAGGCCCTTCATAGAGTCACAGAGTGATACAGTGTGGAAACAGGCCCTTCGGCCCAACTCGCCAACAATGTCCCAGCTACACTAGTCCCACCTGCCCGCGCTTGGTCCATATCCTTCCAAACCTGTCCTATCCATGTACCTGTCCAACTGTTTCTTAAACGATGGGATAGTCGCAGCCTCAACTACCTCCTCTGGCAGCTCGTTCCATACACCCACCACCCTCTGTGTGAGAAAGTTACCCCTCGGATTCCTATTCAATCTTTCTCACTTCACCTTAAACCTGTGGTTGTAACTGAACTCCAGTTGAATTCCTGATTTTCATCAATTAATGACTCGTGAAACTTAAAGCGATCAATATTCTTCCACTTACATCTAACTGGAAGGTTTTCTTTGAATGAATACGCTTTGTTCAAGAGTCAAGAGTGTTACCTAGTTATATGTTTAGTTTAGTTTTAGAGATACAGCGCGGAAACAGGCCCTTCGGCCCACCGAGTCCGCGCCGCCCAGCGATCCCCGCACATTAACACTATCCTACACCCACTAAGGACAATATTTACATTTACACCAAGCCAATTAACCTACAAACCTGCGCGTCTTTGGAGTGTGGGAGGAAACCGAAGATCTCGGAGAAAACCCACGCAGGTCACGGGGAGAACGTACAAACTCCGTACAAACGGCGCCCGTAGTCGGGATGGAACCCGGGTCTCCGGCGCTGTGAGGCGGCAGCTCTACCCGCTGCGCCACCGTGCGGGGATCGCTGGTCGGCGCGGACACGGTGGGCCTAAAAGGCCTGTTTCCACGCTGTATCTCTAAACTAAACTATAATAATTAACCGTGATACTAGTGCAAAGGAAGATGCAACTGAGGATAATCCATAGAAACCCGTTCTTGCTCCCGCTCCACCAATGGCGGCCGCCCGGGCCGGGAGGCGGGTTGCTGCGCAACCTCCGTCAGGCGGTGCCCGGGCCTCCGGGCCTACAGTGTCCGGGCCTACAGTGTCCGGGCCTACAGTGTCCGGGCCTACAGTGTCTGGGCCTACAGTGTCCGGGCCAACACTGTCCGTGCCTACAGTGTCCCGGCCTACACTGTCCGGGCCTACAGTGTCCGGGCCTACAGTGTCCGGGCCTACAGTGTCCGGGCCTACAGTGTCCGGGCATACAGTGTCCAGGCCTACAGTGTCCGGGCCTACACTGTCCGTGCCTACAGTGTCCGGGCCTACACTGTCCGGGCCTACAGTGTCCGGGACTACAGTGTCCGGGCCTACAGTGTCCGGGCCTGCAGTGTCCGGGCCTACACTGTCCGGGCCTACAGTGTCCGGGCCTACACTGTCCGAGCCTACACGGTCCGGGCCTACACTGTGCGGGCCTACAGTGTCCGGGCCTACACTGTCCGGGCCTACACGGTCCGGGCCTACACTGTCCGGGCCTACAGTGTCCGGGCCTACACTGTCCGGGCCTACAGTGTCCGGGCCTACACTGTCCGGGCCTACAGTGTCCGGCCTACACTGTCCGGGCCTACACGGTCCGGGCCTACACTGTCCGGGCCTACAGTGTCCGGGCCTACACTGTCCGGGCCTACAGTGTCCGGGCCTACACTGTCCGGAGCTAAAATGTCGGAAACCAAGAGTGTTGTGACCTGCAGCGTCCGGGCCTACAGCGCCCCTCGGTGCGGCCGCCATTGGTGGAACAGGATTTCGTGGCCGCTGGCTGGGTGAGATCACGTGGGGCGCGGGGCGGTGACGTCACCTTGTCCCGTATTTGGGAGTGAGATAGTTGGCAACCCCTAGTCACGGGTCTACGTGTCTGTACCACAGGAGAGAGGCAATGGTAAAATAATGCCGGAGGCTCAGAAACAGATTCCTTTGGTGAGACTCCATCAATGAACTCCCACGTTTGGAATACTTACAGGATAGCTTTCGTGTGCCATTACTAATCCAACTGCCTGCACATCATGGCACTCGGTTGCCTGCTGGAGATCTAGTGTGTGTTAGCAAAGCAGAATACCTTGCGGGCACAAGGCAGTGATTCTACTCTTCTTAGCCCGGAATGTATTTTCCGGTTCGATTTCCCCCCCCTCCTTGTGCTTTGACACTTCCACAGTTTCAGTCCCACGGTATATTGAAATGCTAGATAGAGCTCTTAAGGATAGTGGAGTCAGGGGGTATGGGGAGAAGGCAGGAACGGGGTACTGATTGTGGATGATCAGCCATGATCACATTCAATGGCGGTGCTGGCTCGAATGGCCGAATGGCCTCCTCCTGCACCTATTGTCTAGTGTCTCTATTGCTACAGAGGTCGATCACGATTTCGCCAGTGAGATTCGCTCAATCTTACTCGGTCACGGTGGCGCGGTGGTAGAGTTGCCGCCTTACACCAAATGCAGCGCCGGAGACCCGGGTTCCATCCCGACTACGGGCGCCATCTGTACGGAGTTTGTATGTTCTCCCCGTTACCTGCGTGGATTTTCTGCGAGATCTTCGGTTTCCTCCCACACTCCAAAAACAATATAATGAGAGATCATGAGAGGAATAGATCAGGTAAACAACAGACAATAGGTGCAGGAGGAGGCCATTCGGCCCTTCGAGCCAGCACCGCCATTCAATGTGATCATGGCTGATCATTCTCAATCAGTACCCCGTTCCTGCCTTCTCCCCATATCCCCTGACTCCGCTATCCTTAAGAGCTCCATCTAGCTCTCTCTTGAATGCATTCACAGAATTGGCCTCCACTGCCTTCTGCCGAAGACGTGCAGGTTTGTAGGTTAATTGGCTTGGTAAATGTAAAAATTGCCCCCAGTGTGTGTAGGATAGTGTTAGTGTGCGGGGATCACTGGTCAGCGCGGACACGGTGGGCCAAAGGGCCTGTTGCCGCGGTGTGTCTCTAAACTAAACTAAAGAGTTTGTCGGGATGCTGCTCTGAGAATCTTCAGCCACGGTGGAACTGAGTTGAGTCCACACACCTCCAGCAGTTCGACATAGCATGAAAGAATGGGTCGGCTGGGCTTGCGTTCACTGGAATTGAGAAGGATGAGAGGGGATCTAAGAGTACAGTGTAAAACTCTTAGAGAATTGGACAGGCTAGATGCAGGAAAAACGTTCCCCGATGTTGGGGGAGTCCAGTACCAGGGGTCACACAGTTTAAGAATAAGGGGGTCGGCCATTTAGGACTGAGATGAGGAAAAACCTTTTCACCCAGAGAGTTGTGAATCTGTGGAATTCTCTGCCACAGAAGGCAGTGGAGGCCGATTCACTGGATGTTTTCAAGAGATTTTTTTTTGATTTCGAGATACAGCGCAGAAACAGGCCCTTCGGCCCACCGGGTCCGTGCCGCCCAGCGATCCCCGCACACTAACACTATCCTACACCCACTAGGGACAATTTTTACATTTACACCAAGCCGATTAACCTACAAACCTGCGCGTCTTTGGAGTGTGGGAGGAAACCGAAGATCTCGGAGAAAACCCACGCAGGTCACGGGGAGAACGTACAAACTCCGCACAGACGGCGCCCGTAGTCGGGATCGAACCTGATTCTCCGGCGCTGCATTCGCTGTAAGGCGGCAACTCTACCGCTGCGCCACCGTGCAGCCCTAAGAGTTAGATTTAGCTCTTAGGGCTAACGGAATCAAGGGATACTGGGAGAAGGCAGGAACGGGATACTACGGGCGCTGTCCGTACGGAGTTTGTACGTTCTCCCCGTGACCTGCGTGGGTTTTCTCCGAGATCTTCGGTTTCCTCCCGCACTCCAAAGTTTGTAGGTTAATTGACCGGGTAAATGTAAAAATTGTCCCTAGTGTGTGTAGGATAGTGTTAGTGTGCAGGGATCGCTGGTCGGCGCGGACCCGGTGGGCCGAAAGTGCCTGTTTCCGCGCTGTATCTCTAAACTAAACTAAGGCGCTGCCTGTCCCGCTGAGTTCCTCCAGCATTTTGCGTCTACCTTAATCTAAACTATTGAAGGCTTTACACTGTACCTCAGCACACGTGAAAGAGAACTAAACGCAACTGTGCGCCAACGTCCCACTTGTCTGATGTAATCCAGAGGCAGTGGGCCAGCCACGAACACACACACCCCTCCGCCCGCCCACTGCAGAATATTCAAAGCTCCGAGAAGCCTCTCTCCATGTTAGATTTACATTTACATGAAGATCACAAGTAACCATCTGCCTCTCAGCACATTCTCAATCTGCTCGCTGGTCTCGGGGCCTGGGGGGAGAGACAGAGAGAGAGAGTCGGTGGTCTCGGCCTGGAGATACCACTGGCACGTGATTGTCCTCTCATCCCCACCCACCCACCCACTTCAAAGGCAGCCAACCTCCAAGCAGCTCTGCAATCTGGTTCAGGAAGGAACTGCAGATGCAGGTTTAAACCGAAGGTCGGCACAAAGTGCTGGAGTAACTCAGCGGGTCAGGCAACGTCTGTGGAGAACATGGATAGGTGACGTTTCACAAAGTGCTGGAGTAACTCAGTGGGTCGGGCAGCATCTGTGGAGAACATGGATAGGTGACGTTTCACAGAGTGCTGGAGTAACTCAGCGGGTCACAAGGTCACAAGTGATAGGAGCAGAATTAGGCCATTCGGTCCATCATGTCCACTCCGCCATTCAATCGTGGCCGATCTATCTCTCCCTCCTAACCCCATTCTCCCGCCTTCTCCCCATAACCCCTGACACCCGCACTGATCAAGAATCTATCTTTCGGAAAGAGACCTGAAGGGTCTAAGGAAGGGTCTCGACCCGAAACGTCGCCCATTCCTTTTCTCCAGAGATGCTGCCTGACCTGCTGAGTTACTCTGGCTTTTTGTGTCTATCTTCGCAATATGGTTTAGTTTAGTTTAGAGATACAGCGCAGAATCAGGCCCTTCGGCCCACCGAGTCCGCGCCGACCAGCGATCCCCGCACACTAACACAGCGCCTACACACTTACACTTATACCAGGTGTACAAACCCGAGCCAATTAACCTACAAACCTGCACGTCTTTGGAGTGTGGGAGGAAACCGAAGCGCCCGGAGAAAACCCACGCAGGTCACGGGGAGAACGTACAAACTCCGTACAGAGAGCGCCCGTAGTCGGAATCGAACCCGGGTCTCCGACGCTGTGAGGCAGCAACTCTACCGCTGCGCCACCGTGCCACACAGGGCTCTTTTCTGGTGTAAATAGCACTAAATACATCCGACATTTACCCGCGAACATTCCCACTACAACAGTCCGACGGTAACAGTGAGCGGCCTGGACAGAGTGGATGTGGAGAGGATGTTTCCACCAGTGGGAGAGTCTAGGACCAGAGGGCACAGCCTCAGAATTAAAGGACGTTCCTTTAGGAAGGAGATGAGGAGGAATTTCTTTAGTCAGAGGGTGGTGAATCTCTGGAATTCATTGCCTGTGGAGGTCGGGTTGCCAACTTTCCCGTATTAGCCGGGACATCCCATATTTTGGGCTAAATTGGTTTGTCCGGTACGGGACCGCCCTTGTCCAGTATTGGGCCCGGGGGGGCGCAGTAGGCCCGGACACTGTAGGCCCTGACACTGTAGGCCCGGACACTGTAGGCCCGGACACTGTAGGCCCGGACACTGTAGGCCCGGACACTGTAGGCCCGGACACTGTAGGCCCGGACACTGTAGGCCCGGACACTGTAGGCCTGGACACTGTAGGCCCTGGGGCGCTGTAGGCCTGGACACTGTAGGCCCGGACACTGTAGGCCCGGACACTGTAGGCCCGGACACTGTAGGCCCGGACACTGTAGGCCCGGACACTGTAGGCCTGGACACTGTAGGCCCTGGGGCGCTGTAGGCCCGGACACTGTAGGCCCTGGGGCGCTGTAGGCCCGGACACTGTAGGCCCGGACACTGTAGGCCCGGACACTGTAGGCCCGGACACTGTAGGCCCGGACACTGTAGGCCCTGGGGCGCTGTAGGCCCGGACACTGTAGGCCCGGACATTGTAGGCCCGGATGCTGTAGCCCGGACAGTGCAGGCCTGGACACTGTAGGCCCGGACAGTGCAGGCCCGGACACTGTAGGCCCGGACACTGTAGGCCCGGACACTGTAGGCCCGGACACTGTAGGCCCGGACAGTGCAGGCCTGGACACTGTAGGCCCGGACATTGTAGGCCCGGATGCTGTAGGCCCAGACAGTGTAGGTGCAGAGGCCCAGGCGCCGCCTAACGGAGGTTGCATAGCAACCCGCCTCCCGGCCCGGGCAGGCGCCATTGGTGGAGCGGGAGCACGTGGCCGCTGGCTGGGTGAGGTCACGTAGGGCGCGGGGCGGCGACATCACCCTTTGTCCCTTATTTGGGAGTGAGATAGTTGGCAACCGCTATGTGGAGGCCATAAGTCAGTGGGTATTTTTAAGGCAGAGAATAGATAGGTTCTTGATCAGTGCGGGTGTCAGGGGTTACGGGGAGAAGGCAGGAGAATGGGGTTAGGAGGGAGAGATAGATCGGCCGTGATTGAATGGCGGAGTAGACTTGATGGCCCGAATGGCCTAATTCTGCTCCTGTATGAACCTATGAGACGTGGCCTGCAGTTCCTCCTACCCCTGGTGTGGAGAGATGGAGGACATGTTCCCATCCTCAGTCACCCTGAGGTACGGCTTGCTGGAGAAACCCGGGCCTACAAAGTTCAGGCCCTGCCTGACCACGGACAGCCCACTGACCCTGAGACCCATCGCCCGACTGGATATATGGTCCTCATTAAAAAACGTCCCTCTCCCATTTGTGACTCAAGAAATCCATTTGATGCAGTATTGATCATCTTCACAGCCACAATCAATAGGAAGCATTCTGTTTAAATATAAAATCAATTTCTGTTTGCAATCTCTCCCTCTCCCTCTCCCTCTCTCTCCCCCTCCCTCTCCCCCTCTTCTTCTCTCCCTCCCTCCCTCCCTCCCTCCCTCCCTCCCTACCCTCTCTCTCTCTCCCTCTCCCTCTCCCTCTCTCCCTCTCTCCCTCTCTCCCTCTCTCCCTCTCTCCCTCTCCCTCTACCTCCCCCTCTCTCACCCCCTCCCTCCTCTCTCTCTCCCTCTCCCTCTCCCCCTCTCTCTCCCCCTCTCTCTCCCTCTCCCTCTCCCTCTCCCTCTCCCTCTCCCTCTCCCTCTCCCTCTCCCTCTCCCTCTCCCTCCTCTCTCTCCCTCTCCCTCTCTCCCCCCCTTGGCATTTCCACTTGGAAACTGTGTGATGCATTTGGTCTTGGTTCATTAACTGTTTACGACATGAAGAATTAAAGGGACAAAATAATAATATAGGAGCAGAATGAGGCCATTCGGCCCACCGAGTCTACTCTGCCATTCTATCATGTCCGATCTACCTTTCCCTCTCAACCCCATATAAGTATATTCTTTATACAATTAGCGGGTCGGAGGTGTATCGTTGAATTATCAGGTGTCAGGGGTTATGGGGAGAAGGCAGGAGAATGGGGTTGGGAGGGAGAGATAGGTCAGCCATGATTGAATAGATCAGACTCGATGGGCTGAATGGCCTAATTCTCCTCCTAGCACTTCTGAATTGATGACGTGTGTTGGTCGGGTAATGTGGGTAATCTGGCAAGGCTCTGGAACCGAGGGTGCCAGTAAATCGGTGGTGGATCTGCGTGTTACGACGTACAGCAGTTTGCTCTGCATCTTATATGTTTCTGTGTCACTGGGTGTGTCTTATATAACGCGCTGCATGTGCGGTTGCCAACTGTCCCGTATTAGCCGGGTCATCCCGTATTTTGGGCTAAATTGGTTTGGACAATAGACAATAGACAATAGGTGCAGGAGGAGGCCATTCGGCCCTTCGAGCCAGCACCGCCATTCAATGTGATCATGGCTGATCATTCTCAATCAGTACCCCGTTCCTGCCTTCTCCCCGTACCCCCTGACTCCGCTATCCTGAAGAGCTCTATCAAGCTCTCTCTTGAATGCATTCAGAGAATTGGCCTCCACTGCCTTCTGAGGCAGAGAATTCCACAGATTCACAACTCTCTGACTGAAAAAGTTTTTCCTCATCTCCGTTCTAAATGGCCTACCCCTTATTCTTAAACTGTGGCCCCTGGTTCTGGACTCCCCCAACATTGGGAACATGTTTCCTGCCTCTAACGTGTCCAACCCCTTAATAATCTTATATGTTTCAATAAGATCTCCTCTCATCCTTCTAAATTCCAGTGTATACAAGCCTAGTCGCTCCAGTCTTTCAACATATGACAGTCCCACCATTCTGGGAATTAACCTGGTAAACCTACGCTGCACGCCCTCAATAGCAAGAATATCCTTCCTCGAATTTGGAGACCAAAACTGCACACAGTATTCCAGGTGCGGTCTCACTAGGGCCCTGTACAACTGCAGAAGGTCCTCTTTGCTCCTATACTCAACTCCTCTTGTTTGTCCCATACGCCCCTGTCCCATATTAGGCCCAGGGGGCGCTGTAGGCCCTGACACTGTAGGCCCGGACAGTGTAGGCCCGGACACTGTAGGCCCGGACACTGTAGGCCCAGGCGCTGTAGGCCCGGATGCTGTCGGCCCGGACAGTGTAGGCCCGGACAGTGTAGGCCCGGACGCTGTCGGCCCGGACACTTTAGGCCCGGACACTGTACGCCCGGACACTGTAGGCCCGGACACTGTAGGCCCGGACACTGTAGGCCCGGACACTGTATGCCCGGACATTGCAGGCCCGGACACTGTAGGCCCGGACAGTGTAGGCTAACGGAGTGTGTTCGGGGAGCGGGGCCGAGTGTGTTCGTCTAACGGAGGTTGCGCGGCAACCCGCCTTCCGGCCCAGGCGGCCGCCATTGGTGGAGCGGGAGCACGTGGCCGCTGGCTGGGTGAGGTCACGTGGGGCGCGGGGCGGTGACGTCACCCTTTGTCCCTTATTTGGGAGTGAGATAGTTGGCAACCGCTAACTGCATGTCACAACTTATGCCCCCGTCTGTATAACAACACACTGTGTGTGCAACACGGTATTGTACAGAAGACAAAATGCTGGATTAACTCAGCGGGACAGGCAGCATCTCTGGGGAGAAGGAATGGGTGACTTTCATCTTCAAAAGATGGGTCTTGACCCAAAGCATCACCCATTCCTTCTCTCCAGAGTGTCCGAATAAGTGTCTCGTCCAGAAACGTCACCCATTCCTTCTCTCCAGAGACGCTGCCTGACCCGCTGAGTTACTCCAGCACTTAGTGTCTATCTTCGTTGTGAACCGGCATCTGCAGTTCCTTCCTGCCCAGTATTGTACAGCTTTAGTTTTAGTTTAGAGATACAGCGCGGAAACAGGCCCTTCGGCCCACCTGGCCCGTGCCGACCAGCGATCCCCGCACACTAACACTATCCTACACACACTCGGGACAACCTTTAACTCATGCACCAAGCCAATGAACCTACAAACCTGCGCGTCTTTGGAGTGTGGGAGGAAACCGGAGATCTCGGAGAAAACCCACGCAGGTCACGGGGAGAACGTACAAACTCCGTACAGACAGCGCCCGTAGTCGGGATGGAACCCAGGTCTCCGGCGCTGTGAGGCGGCAACTCTACCGCCACGCCACCGTGACCGCCTTTGTCTGGTGGTTGTGTGGTCCCCGTAACATAATGCGGCCTTTGACAACACCCTTAACTCTAAGGATGGCGGTGATAACAGAGAACGGAACCAACATAATAATTGCACAGCTGAATCTTCCTCTCCGATGTTTCTGCTAATATTTATATCATTGAATTTGCCAATGATACGTCTGACAGCAATGATACCATCTGATATATGGCTTTAATTTAAAAACTTCTGTGTGATATGCAGCTTCAGAGCAAAAATAGCAGTTTTAAAATGTTTTTTTTTTTATTATGGAAGGAACCAGATGAAGATTTTCAGACCCTCGATGCCAATAAGATTGATAGCCTGAGGCAAGTCGACAATCCAGACTCCGAGACTGTGGCTTGATAATGACAGGCTGGAGGTCTTTGCTCATCCCACGAGCGTGGGTACAGGCTGTTGAGGAGAATTGAGTCAATTTATGAGAGGAATAGATCGGGTAGACGCACAGAGTCTCTTGCCCAGAGTAGGGGAATCGAGGACCAGAGGACTCAGGTTCAAGGGGAAGGGGAAAAGATCTAATAGGAATCTGAGGGGTAACTTTTCCACACAGAGGGTGGTGGGTGTATGGAACGAGCTGCTGGAGGCGGTAGTTGAGGCTGGGACTATCCCATCGTTTGAGAAACAGTTGGGCAGTTACATGGATAGGACAGGTTTGGAGGGATATGGGCCAAGCGCAGGCAGTTAGGACTAGTGTAGCTGGGACATTGTTGGCCGGTATGGGCGAGTTGGGCCGAAGGGCCTTTTCTACGCTGTGTCACTCTGTGACTCAATTACTCAATGTCGTCACAGAGTGATACAGTGTGGAAACAGGCCCTTCATAGAGTCACAGAGTGATACAGTGTGGAAACAGGCCCTTCGGCCCAACTCGCCCACACCGCCCAACAATGTCCCAGCTACACTAGTCCCACCTGCCTGCGTTTGGTCCATATCCCTCCAAACCTGTCCTATCCATGTACCTGTCCAACTGTTTCTTAAACTATGGGATAGTCCCTGCCTCCACTACCTCCTCCGGCAGCTCGTTCCATACGCCCACCACCCTCTGTGTGGAAAGCTTGCCCCTCGGGTTCCCATTAAATCTTCCCCCACCCCTCACCTTAAACCAATGTCCTCTGGTCCTCGATTCACCTACGCGATCTATTCCTCTTGTGCATTTGTATACAATATCCGTGATACTTTCTGCTGAAGAATCTCCGCGCTCTCTGGTTTTCTGGCTCTACCTGCCCGTAACTCTGCCATTAAGTAGCGGCGCGGCGGGTTGAGCTGCTGCCTCACGGCGCCAGAGACCCGGGTTCCATCCTGACCTCGGGCGCTGTCTGTGCGTGTGGAGTTTGCACAGTCTCTCTGTGACCGGGAGGATTTCCCCGCTGTGGCGCATTTTCCTCCGACATCCGGTGAATCTGTAGAGTTCGTTGCCGTAGAGGCCTGTGGAGGAGGGTCGCCAACTGTCCCGTATTAGCCGGGACACCCCGTATTTTGGGCTACATTGGTTTGTCCCGTACGGGACTGCCCTTGTCCTGTATTAGGCCTGGGGGGCGCTGTAGGCCCGGACACTGTAGGTCAATAGACAATAGACAATAGACAATAGGTGCAGGAGGAGGCCATTCAGTCCTTCGAGCCTGTACGCACCGCCATTCAATGTGATCATGGCTGATCATTCTCAATCAGTACCCCGTTCCTGCCTTCTCCCCATACCCCCTGACTCCGCTATCCTTAAGAGGTCTATCTAGCTCTCTCTTGAATGCATTCAGAGAATTGGCGTCCACTGCCTTCTGAGGCAGAGAATTCCACAGATTCACAACTCTCTGACTGAAAAAGTTTTTCCTCATCACCGTTCTAAATGGCCTATCCCTTATTCTTGAACTGTGGCCCCATGTTCTGGACTCCCCCAACATTGGGAACATGTTTCCTGCCTCTAACGTGTCCAATCCCTTAATAATCTTATATGTTTCGATAAGATCTCCTCTCATCCTTCTAAATTCCAGTGTATACAAGGTCTGGACACTGTACGCCCGGACAGTGTAGGCCCGGATAGTGTAGGCCCGGACAGTGTAGGCCCGGACGGTGTAGGTCCAGACAGTGTAGCTCGGGACCGTCTAGGCCCGGAGGCCCGTGCGCCGCCTAACGGAGGTTGCGTAGCAACCCGCCTCCCGGCCCGGGCGGCCACCATTGTTGGAGCAGGAGCACGTGGCCGCTGGCTGGGTGAGGTCACGTGGGGCGCTGGGCGGTGACGTCACCTTGTCCCTCATTTGGGAGTGAGGAAGTTGGCAACCGCTATCCACAGGGCAGTGTGATGGAAGGCAATAACGTATTATCATCCTCCCTCCTTTTGTCCCGTGGTCGGGGCAGTCGATCCATCCGCGGGCAGGGCGGTTGAAGCTCCCGCAGTTGGAGCTCCCAGAGTCGATCCCCGGCAGAGGCCGCCAGCTCCACGAGGTTAGGCCGCAGCGCGGATGAAGTTACGATACGGAAAAACTCGCATCTCCCTCGAGGAAAAAGAGATTTAAAAAAGTTTCCCCCCCTCCCCCACATAATATAAAACTAAAGATAGACCAAAACATACATTCAACGACCGACTAAACTCAACAAAAGGACGAGACAGACCTTTGGTGGAAAGATTGGCTTCAGCCATGATTGAATGGCGGAGTAGACTTACATAAAAACATAGACAATAGGTGCAAGAGGAGGCCATTCGGCCCTTCGAGCCAGCACTGCCATTCATTGTGATCATGGCTGATCATTCTCAATCAGGCTTGTATACTCTGGAATTTAGAAGGATGAGAGGGGATCTTATCGAAACGTATAAGATTATTAAGGGGTTGGACACGTTAGAGGCAGGAAACATGTTCCCAGGGGGTATGGGGAGAAGGCAGGAACGGGGTACTGATTGAGAATGATCATGTTCCCAATGTTGGGGGAGTCCAGAACAAGGGGCCACAGTTTAAGAATAAGGGGTAGGCCATTGAGAACTGAGATGAGGAAAATCTTTTTCAGTCAGAGAGTTGTGAATCTGTGGAATTCTCTGCCTCAGAAGGCAGTGGAGGCCAATTCTCTGAATGCATTCAAGAGAGAGCTAGATAGAGCTCTTAAGGATAGCGGAGTCAGGGGGTATGGGGAGAAGGCAGGAACGGGGTACTGATTGAGAATGATCAGCCATGATCACATTGAATGGCTGTGCTGGCTCGAAGGGCCGAATGGCCTCCTCCTGCACCTATTGTCTATTGTCTATAATCAGTAACCCGTGCCTGCCTTCTCCCTATAATCCCTTGAAAACACTAGCCCCCCGATTGGGCCAAATGGCCTAATTCTGCTCCTATCGCTTATAACCTTATGACCTTATGGTCTACGTCCCAACGATATGGGGGTTTGTGGGTTAATCGGCCCCCTGTTCATTGCCTCCTGCCGTGCAGGGAGTGGATGAGAGAGTGGGGTGACGTAGAACTTGCACGGACGGGTGATCGATGGTCGGCCTGGACTCAGTGGGCCGAAGGGCCTGTTTCCGTATTCCACCTATCAATCTTTCCAAGTACATGTTCTTTGTTGCCACAGCCATAATGCAAGGGAAATTATTCCTTTTGTTATGCTTTCTATTTATCATTTATACAAGGCCCGTGTCCTGGGGGAAATGCAATATGGGGTAGATACAGTGTTGAGTTCCTTCTAGGGTGTTTCATCACACACTCACAGGGCCGGGACAGCCCAGGGCAGGTACAGCGCCTCAGAACGGAAACGTTGACTATGGCTCCTTTTCTACACACACACACGAGGGACAATCTTACATACACTACACGCACGAGGGACAATCTTACATACACTACACACACAATCTTACATACACTACATACACAATCTTACATACACAATCTTACATACACTACATACACTTACATACACTTACATACAATCACTACATACAATCACTACATACAATACAATCACTACATATAATCACTATATACAATCACTACATACAATACAATCACTACTTACACTTACATACAATCACTACATACACTTTTACTACAATCACTACATACAATCACTACATACAATCACTACATATAATACAATCACTACATACAATCAATACAATCACTACATACAATCACTACATACAATCACTACATACAATCACTACATATACTTTTACTACAATCACTACATACACTTACATACAATCTTACATACACTACTACACACACGAGGGACAATCTTACATTTACACCAAGCCAATTAACCTACAAACCAGGAGGTTACTTTACTTTAGTTTAGTTTAGTTTAGAGATACAGCGCAAAAACAGGCCCTTCGGCCCACCGGGTCCGCGCCGACCAGCGATCCCCGCACACTAACACTATCCTACACACACACTGGGGACAATTTTTACATTTGCCCAGCTAATTAACCTACAAACCTGTACGTCTTTGGAGTGTGGGAGGAAACCGAAGATCTCGGAGAAAACCCACGCAGGTCACGGGGAGAACGTACAAACTCCATACAGACGGCGCCCGTAGTCGGGATCGAACCCTGGACTGTGGCGCTGTGAGGCAGCAGCTCTACCCGCTGCGCCACCGCGACCGCCATTGCAGATATTGGACTTTGTCTCTGGAACTGGTGCGCTCTCCAATGCTGGGAACTATATTCTGCACTCGAAAAGCTGGAGTAACTCAGCAGGTCAGGCAGCATCTCTGGAGAGAAGGAATGGGTGACGTTTCGGGCCGAAACCCTTCTTCAGACCCGAAACGTCACCCATTCCTTCTCTCCAGAGATGCTGCCTGTCCCACTGAGTTACTCCAGCTTTCCGTGTCTATCTTCGGTTTAAACCAGCACCTGCAGTTCCTTCCTGCACATATATTCTACACTCTGTGTCTTCCCTTTTGCTCCACCTGTTGTATTTGAGTTTGACGATTGAATTTGGATCTGGGGAGAAAGCAGGAATGTCAAGTCAAGTCAAGTCGATTTTATTTGTATAGCACATTTAAAAACAGCCCACGTTGACCAAAGTGCTGTACATCAGTCCAGGTACTAAATGGGTTACTGATTCTGGATGATCAGCCATGATCATATTGAACGGCGGTGCTGGGCCGAATGGCCTCCTCCTGCACCTATTCACTATGTTTGATACATCTTACACTCTAATAAATGTGTGTATGTTCTTCCTCATTTAGCTTTAGTTTAGTTTAGAGATACAGCGTGGAAACAGGCCCTTCGGCCCATTGAGTCCGCGCCGACCAGCGATCCCCGCACACTAACACTATCCCACACACACTAGGGGACAATTTTTACATTTTATACCGATGCAAATTAACCTACAAACCTGCACGTGTTTGGAGTGTGGGAGTAAACCGGAGATCTTGGAGGAAACCCACGCAGGTCACGGGGAGAACGTACAAACTCCGTACAGACGGCGCCCGTAGTCGGGATGGAA
The DNA here is from genome assembly GCF_053455715.1 of Rhinoraja longicauda. Taxonomy (NCBI): domain Eukaryota; kingdom Metazoa; phylum Chordata; class Chondrichthyes; order Rajiformes; family Arhynchobatidae; genus Rhinoraja; species Rhinoraja longicauda. The sequence goes on along the minus strand of NC_135964.1, from coordinate 52,847,138 downwards.
CCCGGGTCTCCGGCACTGCATTCGCTGTAAGGCGGCAACTCTACTAAACTTTCTTTGTCATGAGGAAGGTTTTATATTTGAAGCAGACTTGTCGCTACAAGCGAGACAACACAAGGGTTGTCAGCCTTGTAGTTAGTTGTTGCTTGTGCATCAAAGCCAGAGTCTGGCGTATTCCTTGTCCAGATGCTTTGAGATTATATTTATTTATACCGCAGTAGTTGCAAAGACATCATCGTGCCTGAGCTGGGTTTAATCAAACGCTGTGGCCAAGCCAAGGAATCTTTTACAAAGGTCCCCTTTTTCTTTACGGAGATGATGTCATCCATCAATTTACTTTACTGCTGAAAGACTCGAACAAGATCGCCCACGGGCATGAAATGTTGTTACTGTATGGTCAAAACAGCCTGGACACACGCCAACCACAATCTACAGCGGGAACTTCAGTGTTTAGTTCGGCTCAGCTCGGTTCAGTTTAGTTGAGAGACCAGCCCGAGAGTTGTCAATCTGCGGGATTCTCCGCCACAGAAGGCAGTGGAGGCCAATTCAATGGATGTTTTCAAGACAATAGACAATAGACAATAGGTGCAGGAGGAGGCCATTCGACCCTTCGAGCCAGCACCGCCATTCCCTGTGATCATGGCTGATCATTCTCAATCAGTACCCCATTCCTGCCTTCTCCCCATACCCCCTGACTCCGCTATCCTTAAGAGCTCTATCCAGCTCTCTCTTGAATGCATTCAGAGAATTGGCCTCCACTGCCTTCTGAGGCAGAGAATTCCACAGATTCACAACTCTCTGACTGAAAAAGTTTTTCCTCATCTCAGTTCTAAATGGCCTACCCCTTATTCTTAAACTGTGGCCCCTGGTTCTGGACTCCCCCAACATTGGGAACATGTTTCCTGCCTCTAACGTGTCCAACCCCTTAATAATCTTATATGTTTCGATAAGATCTATCTTTGCCTCCTAACCCCATTCTCCTGCCTTCTCCCCGTACCCCCTGACTCTGCTATTATGGGCGGTCACGGTGGCGCAGCGGTAGAGTTGCCGCCTTACAGAGAATGCAGCGCCAGAGACCCGTGTTCCATCCCGACCACGGGCGCCGTCTGTGCGGAGTTTGTACGTTCTCCCCGTGACCTGCGTGGGTTTTCTCCGAGATCTTCGGTTTCCTCCCACACTCCAAAGACGTGCAGGTTTGTAGGTTAATTGGCTTGGTATAAATGTAAAAATTGTCCCAAGTGTGTGTAGGATAGTGTTAGTGTGCGGGGATCGCTGGGCGGCGCGGACCCGATGGGCCGAAGGGCCTGTTTCCGCGCTGTATCACTAAATCTAACATTTTTAAGAGAGAGTTAGATATCGCTCTTGGGGCTAACGGAATCAAGGCACTCTTTGGACTTTTTTTAGTTTACTTTAGTTTTGAGATACAGCGCGAAAAATGGCCCTTCGGCCCACCGACCAGCCGCCCAGCGATCCCCGCACACTAACACTATCCTACACACACTGGGGACAATTTACACATGCACCGAGGCAATTAATCTACAAACCTGCACGACTTTGGAGTGTGGGAGGAAACCGGAGCACCCAGATAAAACCCACGCAGGTCACGGGGAGAACGTACAAACTCCGTACAGACAGCGCCCGTAGTCGGGATCGAACCCGGGTCTCCGGCGCTGTGAGGCGGCAACTCTACCGCTGCGCCACCCACTGTGGGCCGAAGGGCCTGTTTCCGTGCTGTATCATGTGATGAATTGAGCTTGGATGAGCAGTAGACTTGGTGATAGTTTGATCATCTGTTGATATCTGGGGTTGGAATAGACGCGTACTTGACGGTCGGTACGGGTACGATGGGCCGAAGGGCCAGCTCCTGTGCTGTATAAGACGTTGATGAGGCCGCATTCAGAGTATTGAAGATAGACACAAAATGCTGGAGCAACTCAGCGGGACAGGCAGTCTGAGGAAGGGTCTTGACTCGAAACGTCACCCATTCCTTCTCTCCAGAGACGCTGCCTGACCCACTGAGTTACTCCAGCATTTTGTGCCTTATCTTCAGTTTAAACCAGCGTCTGCAGTTCCTTCCTGCACCATCAGAGTTTTGTGTTCAGTTCTGGGCACCGTGTTTTAGGAAAGATGTCGTCAAGCTGGAAAGGGCGCAGAGAGGATTTGCGAGGATGTTGCCAGGACTAGAGGACCTGAGCTACAGGGAGAGGTTGAACAGGCTGGGTCTCTATTCCATGGAGCGCTGGAGTAACTCAGCGGGTCAGGCAGCATCTGTGGAGAACATGGATAGGTGACGTTTCGGGACAAGACAATTTGTCAGGCGTGTGTGTGTGTGTGTGCGTGTGTGTGTGTGTGTGCGTGTGTGTGTGTATGTGTGTGTCTGTCCCAGTCTGGGTCCTGGTGACATTTTCCCTGGTACATCATTGCAAGAAAAGTCCCGATCCGAAACTCCGGCACTCTGTGAAACGTTACCTATCCATGTTCTCCAGAGATGCTGCCTGACCCGCTGAGTTACTCCAGCACTCTGTGAAACGTGCAGGAGGAGGCCATTTGGCCCTTCGAGCCAGCACCGCCATTCATTGTGATCACGGCTGATCATCCACAATCAGTAACCCGTGCCTGCCTTCTCCCCATATCCCCTGATTCCGTTAGCCCCTAGAGCTCTATCTACCTTTCTTTTAAATCCATCCAGTGAATCGGCCTCCACTGCCCTCTGTGGCAGAGAATTCCACGAATTCACTATAAACTCTCTGGGTGAAATTTTTTTTTTCTCACCTCAGTTTTAAATTGCCTCCCCTTTAAATGGCCTCCCCTGGTTCTGGACTCCCCCAACATTGGGAACATTTTTCCTGCATCTAGCTTGTCCGGTCCTTTTATGATTTTATACGTCTCTATAAGATCCCCTCTCATCCTTCTAAACTCCAGTGAATACAAGCCCACAGTCTTTCCAATCTTTCCTCGTACGTCAGTCCCGCCATCCCGGGGATCAATCTCTAAAACTGAGGTGAGAAAAAATACTTTCTCACCCAGAGAGTTGTGCGTGGAGCTTGTCCAGTGCGTTTATGGTTCTGTGCGTCTGGTCTGACCCTCTCCTCCCGCTGTGTTGCAGTGCTACGAGACGACTTCAGGCAGAACCCCAGCGATGTGGTGGTGGCGGCTGGCGAGCCCGCCATCATGGAGTGCCAGCCGCCGCGCGGTCACCCCGAGCCCAACATCTTCTGGAAGAAGGACAAGGTCCGGATCGGGGAGCGGGATGACAGGATCACGGTGAGTAACACGGACCTCAGCGGGTCGGGCAGCATCTCTGGAGAGAAGGAACGGCTGACGTTTCGGATCGAGACCCTTCTTCAGGCTGATTGTAGTAGGTGGGGGAGAAAGCCGGAAGAGAGGTGGGGGGTGGGGGGCGGGACGAAGCCCCCCACCAAGTGTACAATGGAATGTTGGGCTTCATAACAAGAGGAGTTGAGTATAGGAGCAAAGAGGTCCTTCTGCAGTTGTACAGGGCCCTAGTGAGACCGCACCTGGAGTACTGTGTGCAGTTTTGGTCTCCAAATTTGAGGAAGGATATTCTTGCTATTGAGGGCGTGCAGCGTAGGTTTACTAGGTTAATTCCCGGAATGGCGGGACTGTCATATGTTGAAAGACTGGAGCGACTAGGCTTGTATACACTGGAATTTAGAAGGATGAGAGGGGATCTTATTGAAACATATAAGATTATTAAGGGGTTGGACACGTTAGAGGCAGGAAACATGTTCCCAATGTTGGGGGAGTCCAGAACCAGGGGCCACAGTTTAAGAATAAGGGGTAGGCCATTTAGAACTGAGATGAGGAAAAACCTTTTCAGTCAGAGAGTTGTGAATCTGTGAAATTCTCTGCCTCAGTGGAGGCCAATTCTCTGAATGCATTCATGAGAGAGCTAGATAGAGCTCTTAAGGATAGCGGAGTCAGGGGGTATGGGGAGAAGGCAGGAACGGGGTACTGATTGAGAATGATCAGCCATGATCACATTGAATGGCGGTGCTGGCTCGAAGGGCCGAATGGCCTCCTCCTGCCTGACCCGCTGAGTTACTCCAGCACTCTGTGTCTACCTTCGGTTTAAACCCGCGTCTGCAGTTCGTTCCTGCGCGGTTGCTGATTGACGTGTGTCCGTGTGTCCGTGTTGTGTAGATGCACGGGGGCAAGCTGATGATCTCCAACACCAAGCGCAGCGATGCGGGCAGCTACGTGTGCGTCGGCACCAACATCGTGGGCGAGAGAGACAGCGAGCCCGCCGAACTCACCGTCTTTGGTAAGATCTCCACGCCGGGGCGGCACGGCGCGGCGGGTAGAGCCGCTGCCTCACGGCGCCAGGGACCCGGGTTCCATCCTGACCGCGGGCGCTGCCTGGACGGAGTTTGCACGTTCTCCCCATGACCCGCGTGGGTTTTCTCCGGGTGCTCCAGGAGGGGAGGGAAGGGGAGGGGAGGGGAGGGGAGGGGAAGGGAGGGGAGGGGATGGGAGAGGGAGGGAGGTGTGGGGAGGGAGGGGAGGGAAGGGGAGGGGAGGGGAAGGGAGGGGAGGGGATGGGAGAGGGGGGGGAGGTGTGGGGAGGGGAGGGGAGGGGGGGATGGGAGAGGGGGGGAGGTGTGGGGAGGGGAGGGGAGGGGGGGGATGGGAGAGGGGGGGGGAGGGGAGGTGCCGGTGATTCCAGTCATGTTAATATCTTGATAAATGAACTTAATTATCGTGGCATCGTGCATCAGTGGGAGAGCAAATTACAGCGAACTCTGTAACCTCCAGCGTGACTTACAACCAACTACCTCTCTCTCCCACCCTCCTCCCTCCCTCTCTCTCTCTCTCTCCCCCTCTCCCTCTCCCTCTCCCTCTCCCTCTCCCTCTTCCTCTCCCTCTCTCTCTCTCTCTCTCTCTCTCCCCCTCTCACCTATATCTCCCCTCTCTCCTCCTCTCTCCCTTTCCCCTGTCTCCCCCCACTTTCCCTCTCTATCTCCCTCACTACCCCACTCTCTCCCCCTTTTCCCTCCTTCTTTCTCCCCACTTTCCCCCTCTCCCCCCTCTCTCCCCCCTCCCCCCTCTCTTCCTCTCTCCTCCTCTCCCCCCTCTCTTCCTCTCCCCCCTCTCCCCCCTCTCGCCCCCCCTCTCTCCTCCCCCTCTCCCCCATCCCCCCCTCTCCCTCTCTCTCTTTCCCTCTCTATCTCCCTACCTCTCTCCCTTGTCCCCCCATCTCTCCCTCTCTCTCCCCCCTCTCTCCCTCCCTCCCCCTCTCTCTTTCCCTCTATCTCCCCCCCTCTCTCCCCTCTCTCTCCACCCCCTCTCCCCCTCTCTCTTTCCCTCTATCTCCCCCCCTCTCTCCCCCCCTCTCCCCCTCTCTCTTTCCCTCTATCTCCCCACGTCTCTCCCTCACCCCTCCCCCCCTCTCCCTCCCTCCCCCCTCCCCCCCCTCTCCCCCATTGTCCACAGAGCGCCCCACCTTTGTGAGGAGACCCATCAACCAGGTGGTCCTGGAGGAGGAGGGGGTGGAGTTCCAGTGCCAGATGCAGGGAGACCCCCAGCCCACCGTACGCTGGAGAAAGGACGACACTGACGTGGCCCGGGGCAGGTACTGCATTCTGCCGGCGCCGGCTTCCTCCCTCAATCCTACCCGTAGAAACATAGAAACAATAGGTGCAGGAGGAGGCCATTTGGCCCTTCGAGCCAGCACCGCCATTCATTGTGATCATGGCTGACCATACACAATCAGTAACCCGTGCCTGCCTTCTCCCCATATCCCTTGATTCCACTAGCCCCTAGAGCTCTATCTAACTCTCTCTTAAATCCATCCAGTGAATCGGCCTCCACTGCCCTCTGTGGCAGAGAATTCCACAAATTCACAACTCTCTGGGTGAAAAAGTTTGTTCTCACCTCAGTTTTAAATGGCCTCCTCTTTATTCTTAGACTGTGTGGCCCCTGGTTCTGGACTTGCCCAACATTGTGAACATTTTTCCTGCATCTAGCTTGTCCGGTCCTGGGATGGCGGGACTGTCATATGAGGAAAGATTGGAAAGACTGTGGGCTTGTATTCACTGGAGTTTAGAAGGATGAGAGGGGATCTTATTGGATGTACAAAATTATAAAAGGACCGGACAAGCTAGATGCAGGAAAAATGTTCCCAATGTTGGGGGAGTCCAGAACCAGGGGCCACACAGTTTAAGAATAAAGGGGAGGCCATTTAAAACTGAGGTGAGAAGATACTTTTTCACCCAGAGATTTGTTGTTAATTTGTGGAATTCTCTGCCACAGAGGGCAGTGGAGGCCAATTCACTGGATGGATTTAAGAGAGAGTTCGATAGAGGTCTAGGGGCTAGTGGAAACAAGGGGTACGGGGAGAAGGCAGGCACGGGTTACTGATTGTGGATGATCAGCCATGATCACATTGAATGGCGGTGCAGGCTCGAAGGGCCGAATGGCCTCCTCCTGCACCTATTTTCTATGTTTCTATGTGAACCAAGTCTGCTGCCTGGGTCAGTTATGATTTTTACCTGGCACATGGCCACCTAATGCCTTGTTGCCCAAATGTCTTTTATAAATTGTAATTGTATCTGCTTCTAACGTTTGGTGGAGCTTCACTTCAAAAACTAACCCATCATTTAAGAATAAGGGGGGAGGTCATTTAGGACTGAGACGAGGAAAAACTTTTTCCACCCAGAGAGTTGTGAATCTGTGGAATTCTCTGCCACAGAGGGCAGTGGAGGCCGATTCACTGGATGTTTTCGAGAGAGAGTCTACGAATGAATAAGTTTATTGCACTCTGTGAAACGTCACCTATCCAC
>NC_135964.1:52820318-52839838 GCF_053455715.1 Rhinoraja longicauda | reverse complement strand
TACTTTAAATTCCATTTAAAACTGAGGCGAGAAGGAAATGTTTCACCCAGAGAGTTTGTTGTGAATTTGTGGAATTCTCTGCCACAGAGGGCAGTGGAGGCCAAATCTCTGGATGGATTTAAGAGAGAGTTAGATAGAGCTCTAGGGGCTAGCGGAATCAATAGACAATAGGTGCAGGAGGAGGCCATTCGGCACTTCGAGCCAGCCCCGCCATTCAATGTGATCATGGCTGATCATTCTCAATCAGTACCCCGTTCCTGCCTTCTCCCCATACCCCCTGACTCCGCTATCCTGAAGAGCTCTATCTAGCTCTCTCTTGAATGCATTCAGAGAATTGGCCTCCACTGCCTTCTGAGGCAGAGAATTCCACAGATTTACAACAATCAAGGGATATGTGGAGAAGGCAGGCACAGGTTACTGATTGTGGTTACTGACAGCCTCAGAATTAAAGGACGTTCCTTTAGGAAGGAGATGAGGAGGAATTTCTTTAGTCAGAGGGTGGCGAATCTGTGGGATTGTTTGCCACAGACGGCTGTGGAGGCCACAAGTCAGTGGATATATTTAAAGGCAGAGATGGATAGATTCTTGATTAGTGCGGGTGTCAGGGGTTATGGGGAGAAGGCAGGAGAATGGGGTTAGGAGGGAGAGATAGATCAGCCACGATTGAATGGCGGAGTAGACTTGATGGCCGAATGCCTAATTCTGCCTCCTATCACTTATGACCTTATGAAAGTTCCAAGGTGGAAAGAGTCGTGTTGGATGTGGATGGAACTGGTTGACTTTGGAGCTCTCACTCTCCCTCTCTCTCCCTCTCTTTCCCTCTCTCTCCCTCTCCCTCTCCCTCCCTCCTCTCTCCCTCCCTCTCTCTCTCCCTCTCTTTCCCTCTCTCTCCCTCTCTCTCTCCCTCCCTCTCTCTCTCCCTCCCTCCCTCTCTCCCCTCTCCCTCCCTCTCTCTCCCTCCCTCTCTCTCTCCTTCTCTTTCCCTCTCTCCCTTTCTATCTCTCTCTCTCTCTCTCTCTCTCTGTCTTTCTCTGTCTGTTTTTCGCTCTCTGTCTTCCCGTTTGTGGACCGTGGAGGTAAGGAGCAGGTGAGGGGGTTGGGTGGGGAGGGTGGGGGGCTTAGTGCGAGAGTGGTGGGGCGTTTGGGGATGAGGGGTGGTGCATGCCCCTTGCCAGCGACGGGCCTGACCGTAAGGAAGAGCGGGCGGGGGGGGAGGGGGGATATATGTCGGAAGGTCAACCCTCTTAGTCTGTTGTAACGTTAGCCGAAACCCACTTGCTCTCTCCTCTGCTCTCTCCTTGTTCCCCCCCCCCCAGCGAGCCCCCAGTTCGTCGTGCGGCCCCGCGATCAGATCGGGGCTCAGGGAAGCACGGCCATCTTCCCCTGCGAGACCAAGGGCAACCCTCAACCCACCATCTTCTGGCAGAAGGATGGCAGCCAGGTAGGTGACCTCTGGCCCGCTACGCTCACACCAGCGAACCGGCGGCCAACTATCTCACTCCCAAATACGGGACGAGGTGACGTCACCGCCCCGCGCCCACGTGACCTCACCCAGCCAGCGGCCACGTGCTCCCGCTCCACCAATGGTGGCCCCCCCAGGCCGGGAGGCGGGTTGCTATGCAACCTCCGTTGGGCGGCGCCCAGGCCCCCGGGCCTGCACTGTCCTGGCCTACACTGTCCTGGCGTACAATGTCCGGGCCTAAACTGGTCCGGGCCTACAACGTCCGGGCCTACAGTGTCCGGGCCTACAGCGTCCTGGCCTATAGTGTCCGGGCCTACAGTGTCCCGGGCCCTACAGTGTCTGGGCCTACAGTGTCCGGGCCTACACTGTCCGGGCCTACACTGTCCGGACCTACACTGTCCGGGCCTACACTGTCCTGGCCTACAGTGTCTGGGCCTACAGTGTCCGGGCCTACAGTGTCCGGGCCTACAGTGTCTGGGCCTACACTGTCTGGGCCTATAGTGTCGGGGCTACAACATCGGGGCCTACAGCGTCCGGGCCTACAGTGTCCGGGCCTACAGTGTCCGGGCCTACAGTGTCCGGGCATACAGCGCCCCCCCGGGCCTAATACGGGACAGTTGGCGACCCTACCTGAGAGCCACACACCACACACCACCGCACTGCCCTCCCGATTAAATATCACTGATCAGTTCAGTTTCAGTTTACATCACACATCTGGAGTACTGTGTGCAGTTTTGGTCTCCTATTTTGAGGAAGGACATCCTTGCTATTGAGGCAGTACAGCGTAGGTTCACCAGGTTAATCCCTGGGATGGCGGGACTGTCGTACGAGGAAAGATTGGAAAGACTGTGGGCTTGTATTCACTGGAATTTAGAAGGATGAGAGGGGATCTTATAAAAGGACTGGACAAGCTAGATGCAGGAAAAATGTTCCCAATGTTGGGGGAGTCCAGAACCAGGGGCCACACAGTCTCAGAATAAAGGGGAGGCCATTTAAAACTGAGGTGAGAAGGAACTTTTTCACCCAGAGAGTTGTGAATTCCTCTGCCATAGAGGGCAGTGGAGGCCGATTCCCTGGATGGATTTAAGAGAGAGTTAGATAGAGCTCTAGGGGCTAGCGGAGTCAGGGGGTATGGGGAGAAGGCAGGCACGGGTTACTGATTGTGGACGATCAGCCATGATCGCAATGATTGGCGGTGCTGGCTCGAAGGGCCGAAAGGCCTCCTCCTGCACCTATTTTCTATGTTTCTATGTTAGCCTGTCCCATCCCTTAATAATTTGAAGTGAGTGAGTGAGTAACTCAGCGGGACAGGCAACGTCTCTGGAGAGAAGGGGTGGGCCTTTCTCTAAACTAAACTAGACTGGGGTACTCCCCCCACCCCCCCCCCACCCCCCCCACCCCCCCACCCCCCCTCCCCCCACCCCCCCACCCCCCCCCCCACCCGTGTCCCAAGATATTCACTACAGGCGAAGGTGGCAAATTAACGCTTTTCAATTAGTGTCTGCACATTCTTCACTCTCTTAAATAATGTCACCGTTTAATTAAGAGGCGAATACTTTTATTAGTCAGTGATGGATTGTCCACTCTGATAGATTCAAGGATGATGCCATTACCCTCCCCCCCTCCCCCCCCCCCCCCCCCCCCCCCTTCCATTCCAGCGAACTAATTGTCTCTTACAGCAGTGCAAATCATGCCTCACCTTGCATTATTTGTCAGTGGAGATCACGGCTCAAGCTCCATTAGCCCTCCATTAGTATTTTGAAAGACTGGGGCGACTTGTGTTGAGAGACTGGAGCGGCTAGGCTTGTATACGCTGGAATTTAGAAGGACGAGAGGGGATCTTATCGAAACGTATAAGATTATTAAGGGGTTGGACACGTTAGAGGCAGGAAACATGTTCCCAATGTTGGGGGAGTCCAGATCAAGGGGCCACAGTTTAAGAATAAGGGGTAGGCCATTTAGAACGGAGATGAGGAAACAAGTTTTCAGTCAGAGAGTTGTGAATCTGTGGAATTCTCTGCCTCAGAAGGCAGTGGAGGCCAATTCTCTGAATGCATTCAAGAGAGAGCTAGATAGAGCTCTTAAGGATAGCGGAGTCAGGGGGTATGGGGAGAAGGCAGGAACGGGGTACTGATTGAGAATGATCAGCCATGATCACATTGAATGGCGGTGCTGGCTCGAAGGGCCGAATGGCCTCCTCCTGCACCTATTGTCTATTGTCTATAGCCGAATCGTCTCAGAACGCGGTGTCCTGTCTGAGGATCACATTCCTCGCCACTAAAGCTGCCTGCGCCCCAATAAATAGCTCACGTAGGAAAGAACTGTAGGCGCTGGGTTAAATCGAAGAAGGACACAAAATGCTGGAGTAACTCAGCGGGACAGGCAGCATCTCTGGAGAGAAGGAATCGGTGACGTTTCGGGCCTGACGAATGGCCTCGATCCGAAACGTCGCCCATTCATTGTCTCCAGAGATGCCGCCTGACCCGTTGAGTTACTCTATCAGCAGTAAGATATAACATGATTACAATCAAGCCTTCTAAATTCCAGTGTTTACAAGCCTAGTCGCTCCAGTCTTTCAACATATGATATTCCCGCCATTCCGGGAATTAACCTAGTAAACCTACGCTGCACACCCTCAACAGCAAGAATATCCTTCCTCAAATTTGGAGACCAAAACTGCACACAGTACTCCAGGTGCGGTCTCACTAGGGCCCTGTACAACTGCAGAAGGACCTCTTTGCTCCTATACTCAACTCCTCTTGTTATGAAAGCCAACATTCCATTGGCTTTCTTCACTGCCTGCTGTACCTGCATGCTTCCTCTCAGTGACTGATGCACTAGGACACCCAGATCTCGTTGTACGTCCCCTTTTCCTAACTTGACACCATTCAGATAATACTCTGCCTTCCTATTCTTACCACCAAAGTGGATAACCTCACACTTATCCACATTAAACTGCATCTGCCATGCATCCGCCCACTCACACAACCTGTCCAAGTCACCCTGCAACCTCATAGCATCTTCCTCACAGTTCACACTGCCACCCAGCTTTGTGTGATCTGGAAATTTGCTAATGGTACTTTTAATCCCTTCATCCAAATCATTAATGTATATTGTAAATAGCTGCGGTCCCAGCACCGAGCCTTGCGGTACCCCACTAGTTACTGCCTGCCATTCTGAAAGGGACCCATTTACCCCACTCTTTGCTTTCTGTCTGCCAACCAATTTTCTATCCATGTCAGTACCCTACCCCCAATACCATGTGCTCTAATTTTGCCCACCAATCTCCTATGTGGGACCTTGTCGAAGGGCCTGTTTCCACACTGTATCACTGGGTGACTCTATGAGAGGAATCAATGCCTGTACCGTTGGGCTGTGCAATGATGTCTCCACGTTTGGTTTCCCTCCCAGAACCTGCTGTTTCCCAGCCAGACGCCACTGCCGCCCAGCCGCTTTGCCGTCTCGCCAGCCGGTGAGCTGACCATCACCGACGTCCAGCGCTCAGACGCCGGCTACTACATCTGCCAGGCCCTCACCGTGGCCGGTAGCATCCTCACTAAGGCTCAGCTGGAGGTGACTGACGGTAAGCTTGGCCACTGCAAGACTACTATGCCAGAAGGAATGGGTGACGTTAGACAATAGACAATAGGTGCAGGAGGAGGCCATTCAGCCCTTCGAGCCAGCACCGCCATACAATGTGATCATGGCTGATCATTCTCAATCAGTACCCCGTTCCTGCCTTCTCCCCATACCCCCTGACTCCGCTATCCTTAAGAGCTCTATCTAGCTCTCTCTTGAATGCATTCAGAGAATTGGCCTCCACTGCCTTCTGAGGCAGAGAATTCCACAGAATCACAACTCTCTGACTGAAAAAGTTTTTCCTCATCTCTGTTATAAATGGCCTACCCCTTATTCTTAAACTGTGGCCCCTGGTTCTGGACTCCCCCAACATTGGGAACATGTTTCCTGCCTCTAACGTGTCCAACCCCTTAATAATCTTATATGTTTCGATAAGATCTCCTCTCATCCTTCTAAATTCCAGTGTATACAAGCCTAGTCGCTCCAGTCTTTCAACATATGACAGTCCCGCCATTCCGGGAATTAACCTAGTAAACCTACGCTGCACGCCCTCAATAGCAAGAATATCCATCCTAAAATTTGGAGACCAAAACTGCACACAGTACTCCAGGTGCGGTCTCACTAGGGCCCTGTACAACTGCAGAAGGACCTCTTTGCTCCTATACTCAACTCCTCTTGTTATGAAGGCCAACATTCCATTGGCTTTCTTCACTGCCTGCTGTACCTGCATGCTTCCTTTCAGTGACTGATGCACTAGGACACCCAGATCTCGTTGTACATCCCCTTTTCCTAACTAGACACCATTTAGATAATACTCTGCCTTCCTATTCTTACCACCAAAGTGGATAACCTCACACTTATCCACATTAAACTGCATCTGCCATGCATCCGCCCACTCACACAACCTGTCCAGGTCACCCTGCAACCTCATAGCATCTTCCTCACAGTTCACACTGCCACCCAGCTTAGTATCATCTGCAAATTTGCTAATGGTACTTTTAATCCCTTCATCCAAGTCATTACGGGTGACGTTTTGGGTCAAGACCCTTCTTCAGACTGATGACTTTTCGGGTCAAGACCCTTCTTCAGACTGAAGGGTCTCGACCCGAAACGTCACCCATTCCTTCTCTCGTGAGATGCTGCCTGACCCGCTGAGTTACTCCAGCATTTTGTGATACCTTCGATTTAAACCACCATCTGCAGTTATTTTCCTACAAGACTATTATGGCTCAATATGGATTGTTAAAAAGCACTGAGTTTATAAACAGATGCCTTCTCCACAGAAGGGCAGCACGGTGGCGCGGCGGTAGAGTTGCTGCTTTACAGCGAATGCAGCGCCTGAGACTCAGGTTCGATCCCGACTACGGGCGCCGTCTGTACGGAGTTTGTACGTTCTCCCCGTGACCTGCGTGGGTTTTTTTCCGAGATCTTCGGTTTCCTCCCACACTCCAAAGATGTGCAGGTTTGTGGGTTAATTGACTGGGTAAATGTAAAAATTGTCCCTAGTGTGTGTAGGATAGTGTTAATGTGCGGGGATCGCTGGGCGGCACGGACTCGGTGGGCCGAAGGGCCTGTTTCCGCGCTGTATCTCTAAATCTAAAATAAGTTGATGATAATAAACCTTTATACATCACTGGTTCGACCAGAGTTTAGTTTAGTTTAGTTTAGAGATACAGCGTGGCAACAGGCCCTTCGGCCCACCGGGTCCGCGCCGCCCAGCGATCCCCGCACACTAACACCATCCTACACACACACACTAGGGACAATTTTTACATTTATACCAAGCCAATTAACCTACAAACCTGCACGTCTTTGGAGTGTGGGAGGAAACCGAAGATCTCGGAGAAAACCCACGCAGGTCACGGGGAGAACGTACAAACTCCGTACAGACAGCGCCCGTAGTCGGGATGGAACCCGGGTCTCCGGCGCTGCATTCGCTGTAAGGCGGCAACTCTACCGCTGCGCCACCGTGCAGAACAGAGTGTTTGGTTCTAGATTGTCCACTGAGGATGGGAAAGATTATGGAGTAATCTTCAAAGGAGAATTAGATAAATACTTTCAAGGGAATATTTACAGTGGCACGAAGCGACAAGATGGAGTGGGACTAATTGGATAATTCTTTCAAGGAGCTTCTCGATGGGCTCCTACTGTGTCATGAGACCTTTACAGCCCAGTAACTCAAACAAACAAAGAAACAGAGAAAATAGGTGCAAGAGTAGGCCGGGAGGCAGGTTGCTACGCAACCTCAGTTAGGCGGAGCCCGGGCCTACAGTGTCCGGGCCTACAGCGTCCAGGCCTACAGCGTCCGGGCCTACAGCGTCCGGGCCAACAGTGTCCGGGCCTACATTGACCGGGCCTACATTGACCGGGCCTACATTGACCGGGCCTACAGTGTCGGGGCCTACAGCATCCGGGCCTACAGCGTCCGGGCCTACAGCGTCCGGGCCTACAGTGTCGGGGCCTACAGCGTCCGGGCCTACAGCGTCCGGGCCTACAGCGTCCGGGCCTACAGCGTCCGGGCCTACAGTTTCCGGGCCAACAGTGTCCGTGCCTACATTGACCGGGCCTACATTGACCGGGCCTACAGTGTCGGGGCCTACAGCGCCCGGGCCTACAGCGTCCGGCCTACAGTGTCCGGGCCTACAGCGTCCGGGCCTACAGTGTCCGGGCCTACAGTGTCCAGGCCTACTGCGCCCCCCCGGGCCTAATACGGGACAAACCAATTTAGCCCAAAATACGGGATGTCCTGGCTAATACGGGACAGTTGACAATCCTGGTGATGGGGTAGTGTGGGAGGTCAGGACCGCTCTCTAGTTGGTGATCTAGTACCCTCTTAGTGAAAGAGTTTAAGAATAAGGGGTAGGCCATTTAGAACGGAGACGAGGAAAAACGTTTTCAGTCAGAGAGTTGTGAATCTGTGGAATTCTCTGCCTCAGAAGGCAGTGGAGGCCAATTCTCTGAATGCATTCAAGAGAGAGCTAGATAGAGCTCTTAAGGATAGCGGAGTCAGGGGGTATGGGGAGAAGGCAGGAACGGGGTACTGATTGAGAATGATCAGCCATGATCACATTGAATGGCGGTGCGTACAGGCTCGAAGGGCCGAATGGCCTCCTCCTGCACCTATTGTCTATTGTCTATCTTCGGTTTAAACCAGCATCTGCAGTTCCTTCCTACGCTAACTCTACGATATTGTTCGAGGGTCTCAGTCCACATTCTATCCCAGAAAGACCCCACACAGAAGGGGTTGGTGGGTTCCGATGTCAGTTAATCTCCTCTGTCTCGTTTTTACCGGCCCGCTTCTCAACGTCCCCCTTATCTGATTAGCCGCGGCTAATGGATTCTAGCAGAATGAGTAGTGAGTGCCGTGTAAACCCTGTCATTAAGGGCCTTCTTAGCCAGGGGGATTTGTGTGAAGTGCTGCTTCTTTGCCATTCAATCTAAGCCCTTACAAGTGGTGCTCAAGACAAGAGATTCCAGCGCCTTGGAATTACAAACCCAGGATTACCTGGCGATCAGAAACGCCTCAGTCACTCAACAAAACCTCAGCACATAACACTGCCTCTTAAAGCACACACACACACACACACACACACACACACACACACACACGCACACACACGCACGCACACACACACACACACACACACACACACACACGCACACATGCACACACACACACACACACACATGTACGTACGCACACACACACGCACGTACGCACACACACACACGCAGATACGTACGTACGCACACACACACACACACACACGCACACACACACACACACACACACACACACACACACACACGCACGCACGCACGCACACACACACACACACACACACACACACACACACACACGCACGCACACACACACACACGCACGCACACACACACACACACACACACGCACACATGCACACACACACACACACACACATGTACGTACGCACACACACACGCACGTACGCACACACACACACGCACACACGTACGTACGCACACACACACACACACACACACGCACACGCACACGCACACACACACACACACACACACATACACACGTACGCACGCACACGCGCACGCACACACGTATGCACACACACACACGCACGTACGTATGCACACACACAGACACGCACACACACACACACGCACACAAACACACACACACGCACACACACACACACACACACACACGCACACAAACACACACACACGCACACACACACACATGCACACACACACAGACACGCACACACACACAGACACGCACACACACACGCACACGCACACACACACAGACACGCACACACACACGCACACGCACACACACACAGACACGCACACACACATGCACACACACACAGACACGCACACAAACACACATACACATGCACACACACACTCACACTCACGGAGCTCTGGGGGCTAGTGGAATCAAGGGGTATGGGGAGAAGGCAGGCACGGGTTACGAATTGTGGATGATCAGCCATGATCACAATGAATGGCGGTGCTGGCTCGAAGGGCCAAATGGCCTCCTCCTGCACCTATTTTCTATGTTTCTATGTATCTATGTAAAGGCTATACATGATAAACACAGATTCAAACTCTCTGGGTGAAAAGGTGTTTCCTCATCTCAGTCCTAAATGGCCGACCCCTTATTCTTAAACTGTGGCCCCCTGGTTCTGGACTCCCCCAACATTGGGAACATGTTTCCTGCCTCTAGCCTGTCTGATCTCTTAAGAATCTTATATGTTTCTAAAAGATCCCCTCTTGTTTCAATCTTGCTCTAATCTCATAGAAACACACATAGACAATAGGTGCAGGAGGAGGCCATTCGGCCCTTCGAGCCTGTACGCACCACCATTCAATGTGATCATGGCTGATCATTCTCAATCAGTACCCCGTTCCTGCCTTCTCCCCATATCCCTTGATTCCGCTAGCCCCAAGAGCTCTATCTAACTTTCTTTTAAATTCATCCAGTGAATCAAAGACGATAGACATTAGACAATAGGTGCAGGAGGAGGCCATTCGGCCCTTCGAGCCAGCGCCACCATTCAATGTGATCATGGCTGATCATTCTCAATCAGTACCCCGTTCCTGCCTTCTCCCCATACCCCCTGACTCCGCTATCCTTAAGAGCTCTATCTAGCTCTCTCTTGAATGCATTCAGAGAATTGGCCTCCACTGCCTTCTGAATCAGAGAATTCCACAGATTCACAACTCTCTGGGTGAAAAGGGTTTTTTCTCATCTCAGTTCTAAATGGCCTACCCCTTATTCTTAAACTGTGGCCCCTGGTTCTGGGAACATTTTTCCTGCATCTCCCCAAGACATCTTTGGTTACTTTTTTTTTAAATGAGAAAGGTGTTCTTGCACAGGAATGAGGACTGTCCTCCCAGCTCCTGTTTCACCGTCCCCAGCGCCATGGCAAGGTTACTGAGAAGGATTTGTGGTGTCACCTGCAGGCTGAGACCTCTGGGCCTTGACACAGTGAGGCATTTACATCCGATTGAATTTACATGTAGATTAAAAGGTCATTTAAAATGAGCGGCGAGGCAGTATTTTTTAATATCTGTCGGCAAGGCAGCGTGATTCACAGCCGGAGTCACGGATGGAATATAGGTTGCAGAGAGAGAGAGAGAGAGAGATGGGGAGAGAGAGAGAGAGAGAGAGAGAGAGAGAGAGAGAGAGAGAGAGAGAGAGAGAGAGAGAGAGAGAGAGAGAGAGAGAGAGAGAGAGAGAGAGAGAGAGAGAGAGAGAGAGAGAGAGAGAGAGAGAGAGAGAGAGAGAGAGAGAGAGAGAGAGAGAGAGAGAGAGAGAGAGAGAGAGAGAGAGAGAGAGAGAGAGAGAGATGGGGTGAGAGAGAGAGAGAGAGAGAGAGAGAGAGAGAGAGAGAGAGAGAGAGAGACAGAGAGAGAGAAAGATGGGGAGAGAGAGACGGGGAGAGAGAAGGGGAGAGAGCGAGAGAGAGAGAGAGAGAGAGAGAGAGAGAGAGAGAGAGAGAGAGAGAGAGAGAGAGACAGGTTTGTAGGTTAACTGGCTCGGTAGGTTAAATGTAGCACATTAAAAATCAACCCACGTTGACCAAAGTGCTGTACATCAGTTCAGGTACTAAGAAACGAACATACAATGGCACACAATAGACAATAGACAATAGACAATAGACAATAGGTGCAGGAGGAGGCCATTCGGCCCTTCGAGCCAGCACCGCCATTGAATGTGATCATGGCTGATCATTCTCAATCAGTACCCCGTTCCTGCCTTCTCCCCATATCCCCTGACTCCGCTATCCTTAAGAGCTCTATCTAGCTCTCTCTTGAATGCATCCAGAGAATTGGCCTCCACTGCCTTCTGAGGCAGAGAATTCCACAGATTCACAACTCTCTGACTGAAAAAGTTTTTCCTCATAAACATAACAAACATAACAGCACATACATAAACAGTTCACAGCGCCGACGAACAATTCGTTGGTCGACGTGGGCTCGGTGGGCGTGTGCATCTCTAGAAACATAGAAACATAGATAATAGGTGCAGGAGGAGGCCATTCGGCCCTTCGAGCCTGCACCGCCATTCAATATGATCATGGCTGATCATCCAACTCAGTATCCCGTACCTGCCTTCTCTCCATACCCCCTGATCCCTTTAGCCACAAGGGCCACATCTAACTCCCTCTTAAATATAGCCAATGAACTGGCCTCAACTACCTTCTGCGGCAGAGAATTCCACAGATTCACCACTCTCTGTGTGAAGAAATGTTTTCTCATCTCGGTCTTAAAAGACTTCCCCCTTATCCTTATGCTGTGACCCCTGGTTCTGGACTTCCCCAACATCGGGAACAATCTTCCCGCATCTTGCCTGTCCAACCCCTTAAGAATTTTATATGTTTCAATAAGATCCCCTCTCAGTCTTCTAAATTCCAGCGAGTACAAGCCGAGTCTATCCAGTCTTTCTTCATATGAAAGTCCTGCCATCCCAGGGATCAATCTGGTGAACCTTCTCTGTACTCCCTCTATGGCAAGAATGTCTTTCCTCAGATTAGGAGACCAAAACTGTACACAATACTCCAGGTGCGGTCTCACCAAGGCCCTGTACAACTGCAGCAGAACCTCCCTGCTCCTATACTCAAATCCCCTCCCTATGAATGCCAACATACCATTCGCTTTCTTCACTGCCTGCTGCATCTCTAACACTAAACTAAACTAATTCAAAGGGCCAGCATGCTCCCGAAGGGCCGATTGGCCCCCTCCCCTCCTGTGCGGTGCTGTGGGGTGCGGTTCCTCTCTGACTATCTGCCAGGCCCAGATGGAACACACACACACGTTATCTGCTGATTGGGGCAATTCTTGGCTGGCAATCCAGCCAGCCGTTTGTAATCTCCTCTCCAACATGTTATAATTAATAAACAAAGACATTCAAAGAATCTTTCTCTGTTCTTGAAAAAGGGCATTATTTCTCTGAACGCTCCGTTAATTTATTCTTCCTGGATATGTGTCCTTGAGATAACTTTTCTCTCCGCAGAATCCAGTTCAGTTCGGTTTATTGTGCGGGAAGAAAACTGCAGGCGCTGGTTAAAATCGAAGACGGACGCAAGTAACTCAGCGGGTCGGGCAGCATCTCTGGAGAGAAGGAATGGTCTCGACAAGGAACGTCACCCATTCCTTCTCTCCAGAAATGCTGCCTGTCCCGCTGAGTTACTCCAGCTTTTAGTGTCTTATCTTCAATTTATTGTCACGTCATAAGGTCAAAAGCAATAGGAGTAGAATTAGGCCACTCGGCCCATCAAGTCTACTCCGCCATTCAATCGCGGCTAATCTATCTCTCCCTCCTAACCCCATTCTCCTGCCTTCTCCCCATAACCCCTGACACCCGCACTGATCAAGAATCTATCTATCTCTGCCTGAAAAATATCCACTGACTTGTGGCCTCCACAGCCGTCTGTGGCAGATAATTCCACAGATTCTTACTGAGGTACAGTGAAAAGCTTTGGTTACAGTGACCGGCAGTGTTTGTGAGGTTAGGTTCTTACAAGCTAGGAGTTTAGTTTAGATTACTTTAGTTTAGAGACACAGCGCGGAAACAGGCCCTTCGGCCCACCGAGTCCGCACCGACCAGCGATCCCCGAACACTAACACTATCCTGCACACACACTAGGGACAATTTAAACACACACACCAAGCCAATTAACCTACAAACCTGTATGTCTTTGGAGTGTTTTGCAATAGGTATTTAGGGCGTCACGGTGGCGCGGCGGTAGAGTTGCTGCCTCACAGCGCCGGAGACCCGGGGTCGATCACGACTACGGGCGCTGTCTGTACGGAGTTTGTACGTTCTCCCCGTGACCCGCGTGGGCTAGATCGCGTGGGATCCGAGGAGATAGATGAATGGAGAGAAAAGTGGCTTCGTGGAGGAAGCAAACGGTGATGGTGGAAGGATGTTTCTGAAGAAGGGTCTCGACCCAAAATGTCACCCATTCCTTCTCTCCAGAGATGATGCTGCCTGTCCTGCTGAGTTACTCCGGCATTTTGTGCCCACCTCCGGTGTAAACCAGCACCTGCAGTTCCTTCCTACAGAGAAACATAGAAACTAGGTGCAGGAGGAGGCCATTCGGCCCTTCGGCGCTGTCTGCACGGAGTTTGCACGTTCTCCCCGTGACCTGCGTGGGTTTTCTCCGAGATCTTCAGTTCCCTCCCACACTCCAAAGACGTGCAGGTTTGTAGGTTAATTGGCTTGGTGTGTGTGTAAATTGTCCCTAGTGTGTGTAGGATAGTGTTAGTGTGCGGGGATCGCTGGTCGGCACGGACCCGGTGGGCCGAAGGGCCTGTTTCCGCGCTGTATCTCTAAACTAAACTAAAAGATAAAACAAAAACAGGCCCCACCGCCCAGCGATCCCCGCACACTAACACTATCCTACACACACTAGGGTCAATTTTTACATTTATACCAAGCCAACTAACCTACAAACCTGCATGTCTTTGGAGTGCGGGAGGAAACCGAAGATCTTGGAGAAAACCCACGCGGGTCACGGGGAGAACGTACAAACTCCGTACAGACGGCGCCCGTAGTCGGGATCGAACCTGGGTCTGCGGCGCTGCATTCGCTGTAAGGCGGCAAGTCTACCGCCGCGCCACCGTGACCGCCATTTTAACCAGCGTCCGCAGCTAATTCTTCCATTTTGTTTTTGTGCCTGAACAGTTCTGATGGAGAGACCACCGCCCATAATTCGGCAGGGGCCGGCCAACCAGACGCTGGGCGTGGACGGCACGGCGCTGCTGAAGTGCCAGGCGATGGGGGAGCCCGTGCCCACCGTGAGTTGGCTGAAGGACGGGGCCAGCATGCTGGGCAAGGACCCACGCCTGTCCCTGCAGGAGCACGGCAGCTTGCAGATCAGGGGCTTGCAGGTGAGCAGGACCCCAGACCCCAGGGGTACACAGAGCGCGCAAACAGGCCCTTCGGCCCACCGAGTACGTGCCGACCAGCGACCACCGCGTACGCTAGTTTAGTTTAGAAATACACAGCACGCAAACATAGAAACATAGAAAATAGGTGCAGGAGTAGGCCATTCGGCCCTTTGAGCCTGTACGCACCGCCATTCAATATGATCATGGCTGATCATCCAACTCAGTATCCGGTATCTGCCTTCTCTCCATACTCCCTGATCCCTTTAGCCACAAGGGCCACATCTAACTCCCTCTTAAATATAGCCAATGAACTGGCCTCAACTACCTTCTGTGGCAGAGAATTCCACAGATTCACCACTCTCTGTGTGAAAAAAATCTTTCTCATCTCGGTCCTAAAAGACTTCCCCCTTATCCTTAAACTGTGACCCCTTGTTCTGGACTTCCCCAACATCGGGAACAATCTTCCTGCATCTAGCCTGTCCAACCCCTTAAGAATTTTGTAAGTTTCTATAAGATCCCCCCTCAATCTTCTAAATTCCAGCGAGTACAAGCCGAGTCCATCCAGTCTTTCTTCAAATGAAAGTCCTGTCATCCCAGGGATCAATCTGGTGAACCTTCTCTGTACTCCCTCTATGGCAAGAATGTCTTTCCTCAGTTTAGGAGACCAAAACTGTACACAATCCTCCAGGTGTGGTCACACCAATGCCCTGTATAACTGCAGCAGAACCTCCCTGCTCCTATACTCAAATCCCCTCGCTATGAATGCCAACATACCATTCGCTTTCTTCACTGCCTGCTGCACCTGCATGCCTACTTTCAATGACTGGTGTACCACGACACCCAGGTCTCGTTGCCCTTCGGCCCACCGAGTCCACGCCGACCAGTGATCCCCACACACTAACGCTAACAGATCAAGAGCTTGCGGGTGAGTTAAACTTCAGAGTTTAGAAACATACAAACATAGAAAAATAGGTGCAGGAGGAGGCCATTCGGCCCTTCGATCCAGCACCGCCATTCATTGTGATCACGGCTGATCATCCACAATCAGTAACCCGTGCCTGCCTTCTCCCCATATCCCTTGATTCCGCTAGCCCCTAGAGCTCTATCTAACTCTCTCATAAATCCATCCAGTGAATTGGCCTCCACTGCCCTCTGTGGCAGAGAATTCCACAAATTCACAACTCTCTGGGTGAAAAAGGTTTTTTTCTCTCCTCAGTTTTAAATGGCCTCCCCTTTATTCATGGACTGTGTGGCCCCTGGTTCTGGACTCCCCCAACATTGGGAACATTTTTCTTGCATCTAGCTTGTCCAGTCCTATTTATAATTTTATACGTTTCTATAAGACCCCCTCTCATCCTTCTAAAAGTGATACAGAACGGAAACAGGCCCTTCAGCCCACTGAGTCCACACCGACCAGCTTTTCACAGGATGTTTTTCACTAGAGAGAGAGTCTAGAACCTCAGGCTTGTATACACTGGAATTTAGAAGGATGAGAGGGGATCTTATCGAAACGTATAAGATTATTAAGGGGTTGGACACTTTAGAGGCAGGAAACATGTTCCCAATGTTGGGGGAGTCCAGAACAAGGGGCCACAGTTTAAGAATAAGGGGTCGGCCATTTAGAACTGAGATGAGGAAAAACCTTTTCAGTCAGAGAGTTGTGAATCTGTGGAATTCTCTGCCTCAGAAGGCAGTGGAGGCCAATTCTCTGAATGCATTCAAGAGAGGCCTGTTTCCACACTGTATCACTCTGTGACTCTATCACATTCAATATAATCAACAGCAGTTGAACATCTCAACTCAACTCAGTTACACAACAAATTGCCTATTGAAGATATTTCTATATCTTATAGAAACATATAAAATTCATAAGGGATCGGACAGGCTAGATGCAGGAAACATGTTCCCCGATCTTGGGGGAGTCCAGAACTAGGGGTCACACAGTCTAAGAATAAGGTGGTAGGCCATTTAGGACTGAGATAAGGAAAAACTTTTTCTGTGGGATTTTCTGCCGGGCAGGAGTATGGCAAAGGGCTGATGAATAACCCCTCTCTAATTTGAAGGCCTAGCCCTCTCCTACACAACTTCCCCCTCCCCCAACAAGAGGAAATGGTTTCTCTTGATCTACCCAATCAAATCCTTTAATCATCTTAAACGCCTCAATCAGATAATCCCTTAATCTTCTGCACTCGAGGGAAACGCAGGGCAATTTAATGCAACCTGTACAGATGAACAAACATCCAATTGCCCTGATCCCTGTTGGGAATCGAGTCCTCAACTCCCACCATACGTTCAGAAGTTCATAAGTCATAGGAGCAGAATTAGGGCCATTCGGCCCATCCAGTCTACTCCGCCATTTAATCATGGCCGATCTATCTTTCCCTCTCAACTCCATTCTCCTGCCTTCCATCCATCTCCTTTGACACCCATAGCTAGGGGTCGCCAACTTCCTCACTCCCAAATAAGGGACAAAGGGTGACGTCACCGCCCCGCGCCCCACGTGACCTCACCCAGCCAGCGGCCACGTGCGCCCGCGCCACCAATGGCGGCCGCCCGGGCCGGGAGGAGGGTTGCTACGCAATCCCCGTTAGGCGGCGCCCGGGCCTCCGGGCCTACAGTGTCCGGGACTACAGTGTCCGGGCCTACAGTGTCCGGGCCTACAGTGTCCGGGCCTACAGTGTCCAGGCTACAGCGTCCGGGCCCACAGTGCCATCCGGGCCTACAGTGTCCGGGCCTAATACGGGACAAGGGCGGTCCCGTACGGGACAAACCAATTTAGCCCAAAATACGGGATGTCCCGGCTAATACGGGACAGTTGGCGACCCTACTCATAGGCCCAAGGGCTGTAAGGTGAAACCGAACAGTGAAAGGCCTAGAGTTACTCCAGCCTTTTCTATCGATCCTTGGTGTAAATCAGCATCTGCATTTCCTTCTTCACACATTTCACCGATGTAATCTCCTTAAGATATGCCTGCTCGAATAGTGAAGGTCTTGGATAGAGTGGATGTGGAGAGGATGTTTCCACCAGTGGGAGAGTCTAGGACCAGAGGCCACAGCCTAAGAATTAAAGGACGTTCCTTTAGGAAGGAGATGAGGAGGAATTTCTTTAGTCAGAGGGTGGTGAATCTGTGGAATACTTTGCCACAGACGGCTGTGGAGGCCACAAGTCAGTGGATATATTTAAGGTAGAGATAGACATATTCTTGATCAGTGCGGGTGTCAGGGGTTATGGGGAGAAGGCAGGAGAATGGGGTTAGGAGGGAGAGATAGATCAGCCGTGATTGAATGGCGGAGTAGACTTGATGGGCCGAATGGCCTAATTCTGCTCCAATCACTTATGACCTTACAAACCTTTAGATGACATCCCACAAGAGCAGCTGCCAACATGACCAGTACGACCAGGGTCTATTTATACCAGTTTTGTAAGTTAATTGGCTTTGGTAAAATTGTCCGTGTTACATCGGATAGTGTGAGTGTTGAGGTGATCGCTGGCCAGCACGGGCCTGGTGGGCTGAAGGACCTGTTTCCGTGCTGTATCTCTACTAAAGTCTGGCAAACTGGTATAAAATAAATCCTGATCAATAGACAATAGGTGCAGGAGGAGGCCATTCGGCCCTTCGAGCCAGCACCGCCATTCAATGTGATCATGGCTGATCATTCTCAATCAGTACCCCGTTCCTGCCTTCTCCCCATACCCCCTGACTCCGCTATCATTAAAAGCTCTATCTGGCTCTCTCTTGAATGCATTCAGAGAATTGGCCTCCACTGCCTTCTGAGGCAGAGAATTCCACAGATTTACAACTCTCTGAGTGAAAAAGTTTTTCCTCATCTCCGTTCTAAATGGCCTACCCCTTATTCTTAAACTGTGGCCCCTGGTTCTGGACTCCCCCAACATTGGGAACATGTTTCCTGCCTCTAACGTGTCCAACCCCTTAATAACCTTATATGTTTCGATAAGATCTCCTCTCATCCTTCTAAATTCCATTGGCTTGGTGTAAATGTAAATAGTCCCTAGTGTGTGTGTGTGTGTGTGTGTGTGTGTGTGTGTGTGTGTGTGTGTGTGTGTGGGTGTGGGTGTGTGCGTGGGTGTGTGTGTGTGGGTGTGTGGGTGTGTGTGTGTGTGTGTGTGTGTGGGTGTGTGTGTGCGCGTGGGTGTGTGTGTGTGTGTGGGTGTGGGTGTGTGGGGGTGTGTGTGTGTGCGTAGGTGTGTGTGTGTGTGTGTGGGTGTGTGTGTGCGTGGGTGTGTGTGTGTGGGTGTGGGTGTGGGTGTGTGGGTGTGTGTGTGTGTGTGTGTGTGTGTGTGCGTGTGTGTGTGCGTGTGTGTAGGATAGGACTCATGTGCAGGGATCGTGGACTCAGTGGGCCGAAGGGCCTGTTTTGGTGTCAGGGGGTTATGGGGAGAAGACAGGAGAATGGGGTTAGGAGGGAGAGTGAGAGATCAGCCTTGATTGAATGGCGGGGTAGCCTTGATGGGCTGAATGGCCTAATTCTGCTCCTATCACTTATCAACTTAGGAACTGGAGTTTGTACCTCAGTAAGTTGTTTGCCTGTACGTTGACAACTCGAGGGGCTTTACCAGGAGCTCAGGATCTGAAAGGGGCATTGAACTCCGAGTGATAGTCAAGCTAGGCCTCGGACAACATTCCTTCATGCATAGCCTTGGCCCAAACTCTCACCCATACCTCCCCCTCCCCTGGCAATCGTCTAGACCTTGGACACGTGCCAATTCTGCTTCAATAAATTCCACAGCTAAACCACTTTTGGTGAAAGATTGATGCAGGCATCAGTAAACATTTTTTTTTTTAAACGTTGAACTGAAGTTGCCGCTGGTGACAATCTTCTCTTTCTATTCCCTCCACTCGACGCTCCAATGAATCTGTTGCTCATTGAGAAAACCTGTAAAACAACACAAATGCCTTTTATTTTACCTTAAAAAAAAACAGTCTGAAGAAGGGTCTCGACCCGAAACGTCACCTATCCATGTTCTCCAGAGATGCTGCCTGACCCGCTGAGTGACTCCAGCACTCTGTGAAACGTCACCTATCCATGTTCTCCAGAGATGCTGCCTGACCCA
>NC_135964.1:52812818-52815318 GCF_053455715.1 Rhinoraja longicauda | reverse complement strand
TTCGGGTCGAGACCCTTCTTCAGACTCGTTCCATACACCCACCACCCTCTGTGTGGCAAAGTCACCCCTCGGATTCCTATTAAATCTTTTCCCCTTCACCTTGAACCTACGTCCTCTGGTCCTCGATTCCCCTACTCTGGGCAAGAGACTCTGTACGTCCACCCGATCTGTTCCCCTCATGATTTTGTACACCTCTATAAGATCTATGTTTCTATGTTTCCTCTCTCTCTCTCTCTCTCTCTCTGTGCAGAGTCTGGGGCATCGACCGTCAACACTAAGATGGACACGGACGCATTGCCAGGGTCACCCTCCAAGCCCCAGGTTGCCGATGTCACCAAGAGCAGCGTGACTCTCTCCTGGTTGCCCGGGAAACAGGCCGGGGCCTCACCTGTGACGTCGTACATCATCGAAGCCTTCAGGTAAACCTTCTATAGACGGATCAACTCAACTCAACCAGCAAAAGTCCATCGCCTCCTTTTGCTCTGGTAAAAGTTGGGAGATCATGTTACATAGAAACATAGAAAATAGGTGCATGAGGAGGCCATTCGGCCCTTCGAGCCAGCACCGCCATTCACTGTGATCATGCCTGATCATCCACAATCAGTACCCCGTTCCTGCCTTCTCCCCATACCCCCTGACTCCGCTATCATTAAGAGCTCTATCTAGCTCTCTCTTGAATGCATCCAGCGAATTGGCCTCCACTGCCTTCTGAGGCAGAGAATTCCACAGATTCACAACTCTCTGACTGAAAATGTTTTTCCTCATCTCCGTTCTAAATTGTCTACCCCTTATTCTTAAACTGTGGCCCCTGGTTCTGGACTCCCCCAACATTGGGAACATGTTTCCTGCCTCTACCGTGTCCAACCCCTTAATAATCTTATATGTTTCAATAAGATCCCCTCTCATTCTTCTAAATTCCAGTGTATACAAGCACAGTCGCTCAACAAATGATAGTCCCGCCATTCCAGGAATTAACTTAGTGAACCTAAGCTGCACGCCCTCAATAGCAAGAAGTAGTATATGAAAATAACTGCAGATGCTGGTACAAATCAAAGGTATTTAATTAAAAAATGCTGGAGTAACTCAGCAGGTCAGGCAGCATCTCGGGAGAGAAGGAATGGGTGACGTTTCGGGTCGAGACCCTTCTCAATAGCAAGAATGTCCTTCCTATTCTTCACACGTTTAATTTATCATGTTTTATTCTTCGTTGTTTGCTGTGTGTTCGTGTTGTTACTTGCGAGCGGAGCACCAAGGCACATTCCTTGTACGTGCACATACTTGGCTTATAATGTGTAGGGAAAAAACTGCAGATGCTGGTTTAAATCGAAGGTAGACACAAAATGCTGGAGTAACACAGCGGGTCAGGCAGCGTCTCGGGAGGGAAGGAATGGGTGTCGTTTGAAGAAGGGTCTTGACCCGAAACGTCACCCATTCCTTCTCTCCCGAGATGCTGCCTGACCCCCAGATTTACTCCAGCATTTCGTGTCTACTTGGCTAATAACATTTATTCAATTCAATTCAATTCAACCTATGTCCTCTGGTCCCCGACTCCCTTACTCTGGGTAAGAGACCCTGTGCCTCTGTCCGATCTATTCCTCTCATGATTTTAGACAGGTGGGTGGGGATTCTTAGATAAAGACATCAGGACAAGCCTTCCATTTATTTCGAGAGGCGTTGTACACAAAAACAGGGATGTAATGCTCAGGCTCCACAAGGCGCTGGTCAGGCCGCATTTGGAATAATGTGAGCAGGTTTGGGCCCCGTATCTGAGGAAGGATGTGCTGGCTCTGGAGAGGGTCTAGAGGAGGTTTACAAGAACGATCCCAGGAATGAGTGGGTTAACGTACAATGAGCGTTTGTGGGCACTGGGCCTGTACTCACTGGAGTTTAGAAGGACGAGGGGGGACCTCATTGAAACGTACAGAATAGTGAGCGGCCTGGATAGAGTGGATGTGGAGAGGATGTTTCCACTAGTGGGAGAGTCTAGGACCAGAGGGCACAGCCTCAGAATTAAAGGACGTTCCTTTAGGAAGGAGATGAGGAGGAATTTCTTTAGTCAGAGGGTGGTGAATCTGTGGAATTCTTTGCCACAGACGGCTGTGGAGGCCACAAGTCAGTGGATATTTTGAAGGCAGAGATAGATAGATTGTTGATCAGTGCGGGTGTCAGGGGTTATGGGGAGAAGGCAGGAGAATGGGGTTGGGAGGGAGAGATAGACCAGCCGTGATTGAATGGCGGAGTAGACTCGATGGGCTGAATGGCCTAATTCTGCTCCTATCACTTATGGCCTTAAGAACTTCACTAAACGAAACTAAACTACACTAAACTAAACTAATAATCTGTAATTTCCCAAAGCAGAACCTGCCTGAAGATCTCTCCAATGCCCTTCGAAGGTAGACACAAAATGCTGGAGTAACTCAGCGGGTCAGGCAGCAACTCGGGAGAGAAGGAATGGGCGACGTTTCGGGTCGAGACCCTTCTTCAGACTGATGTCAGTGGA
>NC_135964.1:52795318-52807818 GCF_053455715.1 Rhinoraja longicauda | reverse complement strand
AGTAAATTGGATAGGTATATGGATAGGAGGGGATTGGAGGGTTATGGTCTGGGAGCAGATAGATGAGACTAGGTCAGAGAAAGTGGTCGGCGTGGACTGGTAGGGCCGAACGGGCCTGTTTCCGTGCTGTAGTTGTTATATGGTTATATAGAACTATGTACCTGTGCTCCTAGATCCCTCTGGTCCACAACACTCCCTGTTTATCTGTGCCGCCACTTTCAGGGGGAGGGAGGGGAAGGGCGAGGGGGGGAGAGGGGAGGGGAAGGGCGAGGGGGTGAGGAGGGAGGGGCAGAGGAGGAGGGGAGGGGGAGGGGAGGGGGAGGGGGAGGGAGGGGGGGAGGGGAAGGGAGGGAGGGGAGGGGGATGGGGGGAGGAGAGGGTGCTGTACCAATGCAGGAGAGGTTTGGGCCCAACGGGTCCACTTGGCCTAGTCTCCTTTAAAATTTGCCCCTTTCACCTTAAAACTATACTCTCTAGTCCTTGACATTTCTACTTTGGGTGAAAAAGGTTCTGACTGTCTACCCTATCTGTGCCCCTCATAGTTTCACCTACCTCTAACAAGTCTCCCCTCAACCACTGGCATTCCGGGGAAAACAATCCAAGTCTGCCCAACCTCCCATTTGAGACTGTCCAAGAGACACGTAGACAGGTTCATGGGTAGGACGGCTTTAGACGCATACAGGCCAAACGCGGGCAGGTGGGGCTAGTGCAGCTGGGACATGTTGGCCGCTGTGGGCAAGTTAGTTCAGAGATACAGCGCGGAAACAGGCCCTTCGGCCCACCGGGCCCGCTCCGACCAGCGATCCCCGCACACTAACACTATCCTACACACACACTGGGGACAGTTTTAAGGTTTACCGAAGCCAATTAACCTACAAACCTGCGCGTCTTTGGAGTGTGGGAGGAAACCGGAGCGCCCGGAAAAAACCCACGCAGGTCACGGGGAAAACGTACAAACTCCGTGCAGACGGCGCCCGTAGTCGGGATGGAACCTGGGTCTCCGGCGCTGCATTCGCAGTAAGGCGGCAACTCTACCGCTGCGCCACCGTGACCGCCCAAAGGCGTTGGGCCGAAGGGCCTGTTTCCACACTGTGTCACTCTGTGACTCTATGAAGGGCCTGTTTCCACACTGTGTCACTCTGTGACTCTATGAAGGGCCTGTTTCCACACTGTATCACTCTGTGACTTTGACTTTCCTTTCCAGCTAATACCCCCTCATCATTCAACACTTACACAGCTGCTGGATAAGTAATTAATTGATTTCAATTACAGTAATTTTCTTAATTAAATGAGGAATTTAATTATTAGAGTCGTAGAGTGATACAGTGTGGAAACAGGCTGTGGAAACTGGAGATCTCGGAGAAAACCCACGCAGGTCACGGGGAGAACGTGCAAACTCCGTACAGACAGCGCCCGTAGTCGGGGTGGAACCCGGGTCTCCGGCGCTGCATTCGCTGTGAGGCAGCAACTCTACCGCCGCGCCACTGTGTCCTTGTGAACAATTCTGATGGGAGATCGGAGACGTGAAATGTAAACTTTGTTCCTCTCTCTGCAGATGCACGGAGTGTCTTGCACTTTTTATACTTTGTTAACATCTTCTGTTGCCTCTTGCTGCCCCTCTCAGATATCAGCCCCCCAGCCCAAGGCGTGGACCACAGGCAGGTGCAACGCGAGCTTGGAGATGTCCTCGTGCGGCTACACAACCCGCTGGTCCTCACCCCATCCAGCATCCAAATCACCTGGACGGTGAGTGCAAGCTTGTCTCGTTGCCTCCACTCTACAATGGACAATGGACAATAGACAATGGGTGCAGGAGGAGGCCATTCGGCCCTTTGAGCCAGCACCGCCATTCAATGTGTGTGCTGTGTGCAGTTTTGGTCTCCTAATTTGAGGAAGGATATCCTTGCTATTGAGGGCGTGCAGCGTAGGTTTACTAGGTTAATTCCCACAATGGCGGGACTGTCGTATGTTGAAAGACTGGAGCGACTAGGCTTGTATACACTGGAATTTAGAAGGATGAGAGGGGATCTTATCGAAACGTATAAGATTATTAAGGGGTTGGACACTTCAGAGGCAGGAAACATGTTCCCAATGTTGGGGGAGTCCAGAACAAGGGGCCACAGTTTAAGAATAAGGGGTAGGCCATTTAGAACGGAGATGAGGAAAAACTTTTTCACCCAGAGAGTTGTGAATCTGTGGAATTCTCTGCCTCAGAAGGCAGTGGAGGCCAATTCTCTGAATGCATTCAAGAAAAACCTGTGGACCCGGACACTGTGGGCCCGGACAGTGTAGGCCCGGAGGCCCGGGCGCTGCCTAACGGAGGTTGCATAGCAACCTGCCTTCCGGCCCGGGCGGCCGCCATTGATGGAGCGGGAGCACGTGGCCGCTGGCTGGGTGAGGTCACGTGGGGCGCGGGGCGGTGACGTCACCCTTTGTCCCTTATTTGGGAGTGAGGAAGTTGGCAACCCTTAGCTGTGGACCAAGTGACCTCCTTCGCCACTGTTTATGCTTCCGACGGAACTCCCTATCCACTAATTCAGGTTAAAATGAGGTCATGTCATCCCTAAATGAAAACAGCTGCAGTTTGGACAGGAACTGTTGGCTGGAGTTTAATGAAAGAATGGATCGGCTGGGCTTGTATCCACTGGAATTTAGAAGGATGAGACGGGATGTTATTGAAACGTATAAGATTATTAAGGGGTTGGACAAGTTAGAGGCAGGAAACATGTTCTCGATGTTGGGGGAGTCCAGAACCAGGGGCCACACACAGTTTAAGAATAAAGGGGAGGCCATTTTACGACTGAGATGAGAAAAAACGTTTTCACCCAGAGAGTTGTGAATCTGTGGAATTCTCTGCCACAGAAGGCAGTGGAGGCCGATTCACTGGATGTTTTCAAGAGAGAGTTAGATTTAGCTCTGGGGCTAACGGAGTCAGGGGGTATGGGGAGAAGGCAGGAACGGGGTACTGATTGTGTGGATGATCAGCCATGATCACATTGAATGGCGGTGCTGTCTCGAAGGGCCGAATGGCCTCCTCCTGCACCTATTTTCTCTGTTTCTATGTTTCTATGACTGGGCTGTAAAGGTCTCATGACACAGTAGGAGCCCATCGAGAAGCTCCTTGAAAGAATTATCCAATTAGTCCCACTCCATCTTGTCGCTTCGTGCCACTGTAAATATTTCCCTTGAAAGTATTTATCTAATTCTCCTTTGAAGATTACTCCAAATCTTTCCCATCCTCAGTGGACAGTCTAGAACCAAACACTCTGGGCCAACCAGTAACGTACAAAAGTTTATTATAATCCCCTTATTTTAGTGGTGAACACATCTGTGTATAAACTCAGTGCTTTTTAACAAGACCGCTGTCCATATTGAGCCATAATAGTTCAGTTCAGTTTAGTTTAGAGACACAGCGTGGAAACAGGCCCTTTCGGCCCACCGGGTCCGCGCCGCCCAGCGATCCCCGCACACTAACACTATCCTACACACACACACACAGTGTACGGACGATTTTTTTTAACATTTCTACCAAGCCAATTAACCTAACAAACCTGCACGTCTTTGGAGTGCGGGAGGAAACCGAAGATCTCCGAGAAAACCCACGCAGGTCACGGGGAGAACGTACAAACTCCGCACAGACAGCGCCCGCAGTCAGGATGGAACCCGGGTCTCCGGCGCAGCATTCGCTGTAAGGCGGCAACTCTACCGCTGCGCCACCGTGACTGTCATCAATGTCGTTAGGGTCTAATAGTCTTTCAGATTGCTTGGAATCAGTCCAGTGTCCCGGGTTGATGATTCAGAGATTTGACCGCCTTACATGGGAACCAACATTTAGTTATTGAATTATTAGAGTCGAAGAGTGATACAGTGTGGAAACAGGGCCCTTCATAGAGTCACAGAGTGATACAGTGTGGAAACAGGCCCTTCATAGAGTCACAGAGTGATACAGTGTGGAAACAGGGCCCTTCATAGAGTCACAGAGTGATACAGTGTGGAAACAGGCCCTTCATAGAGTCACAGAGTGATACAGTGTGGAAACAGGGCCTTCATAGAGTCACAGAGTGATACAGTGTGGAAACAGGCCCTTCGGCCCAACTTGCCCACACCGGCATTTGGTCCATATCTCTCCAAACCTGTCCTACCCATGTACCTATCTAAATGTTTCTTAAACTTTGAGATAGGCCCTGCCTCAACTACCTCCTCTGGCAGCTCGTTCCATAACCCCTCCACCCTTTGTGTGAAAAAGCTACCCCTCGGATTCCTATTAAATTTTTTCCCTTCACTTTGAACCTGTGTCCTCTGGTCCTCGATTCCCCTACTCTGGGCAAAAGACTGTGCATCTACCCGATCTATTTTGCGCACCTCTTTTAGATCTCCCCTCATCCTCCTGCGCTCCAAGGAATAGAGACCCAACCTACTCAACCTCTCCCTGTAGCTCACACCCTCTAGTCCTGGCAACATCCTCGTAAAACAGCAGGGACGTGTTGGTGGGCATAGGTTCACAGAGGTTGCATCTACTCTGAAATGCCTCCATTGAGTCCAGAGTGTGTCCATGAGGATCTGTGCAAGTCAGAGTGGGTGAGGAGCTATCTGCCTGACCATAAGGGATAGGAGTTTGGCTGTTGTGTTTGGCACGGTGGCGCAGCGGTAGAGTTGCTGCCTTACAGCGAATGCAGCGCCGGAGACTCAGGTTCGATCCCGACTACGGGCGCCGTCTGTACGGAGTTTGTACGTTCTCCCCGTGACCTGCGTGGGTTTTCCCCAAGATCTTCGGTTTCCTCCCACACTCCAAAGACGTGCAGGTATGTAGGTTAATTGGCTTGGTAAATGTAAAAATTGTCCCCTGGTGGGTGTAGGATAGTGTTAGTGTGCGGGGATCGCTGGGCGGCGCGGACCCGGTGGGCCGAAGGGCCTGTTTCCGCACTGTATCTCTAAACTAAACTATACCAAACTAAAAAAGTAGAACTACCAGGCTGACCATGAGGTCATCAGTCTGAAGAAGGGTCTCGACTCGAAACAGGGCCACAGTTTAAGAATAAGGGGTAGGCCATTTAGAACTGAGATGAGGAAAAACTTTTTCAGCCAGAGAGTTGTGAATCTGTGGAATTCTCTGCCTCAGAAGGCAGTGGAGGCCAATTCTCTGAATGCATTCAAGAGAGAGCTAGATAGAGCTCTTAAGGATAGCGGAGTCAGGGGGTATGGGGAGAAGGCAGGAACGGGGTACTGATTGAGAATGATCAGCCATGATCACATTGAATGGCGGTGCTGGCTCGAAGGGCCGAATGGCCTCCTCCCGCACCTATTGTCTATTGAAACGTCACCCATTCCTTCTCTCCTGAGATGTGGCCTGTCTCACTGAGTCAGTCAAAAGGTATCAGCATTTTGTGATCCCTTCGATAAGGTCACAAGGGGTAGTAGAACTATCTGGCTGGTCAGACAGTCAGGTCATGAGGGATTGGAGTGGAAGCACGTGGCTGGCCAGAAGGTCATGAGGGATTGGCATAGAAGCACGCGGCTGACCATGGTCTTGGTTCCCTGCAGGTGGAGCGCCAGTCGCAGTTTATCCAGGGCTACCGGGTGCTGTTCCGCCAGATCTCGGGCCTGCCCTCCCCGTCGTCCTGGCAGCCGCTGGAGGTCAAAGTGGCGAGCGAGCGCAGCACCGTCCTCTCCAGCCTGAAGAAGGGCGTCAGCTACGAGATGAAGGTCCGCCCGTACTTCAACGAGTTCCAGGGGATCGACAGCGAGTCGAAGACCGCGCGCACCAGCGAAGAAGGTGAGTGGTCCACGCTAGGAGACAGTACATAGAAACATAGAAACATAGGTGCAGGAGTAGGCCACTCGGCCCTTCGAGCCTGTACGCACCGCCATTCAATATGATCATGGCTGATCATCCAACTCAGTATCCTGTACCTGCCTTCTCTCCATACCCCCTGATCCCTTTAGCCACAAGGGCCACATCTAACTCCCTCTTAAATATAGCCAATGAACTGGCCTCAACTACCTTCTGTGGCAGAGAATTCCACAGATTCGCCACTCTCTGTGTGAAAAAAAACGTTCTCATCTCGGTCCTAAAAGACTTCCCCCTTATCCTTAAACTGTGACCCCTTGTTCTGGACTTCCCCAACATCGGGAACAATCTTCCTGCATCTAGCCTGTCCAACCCCTTAAGAATTTTGTACGTTTCTATAAGATCCCCCCTCAATCTTCTAAATTCCAGCAGGTACAAGCCGAGTCCATCCAGTCTTTCTTCATATGAAAGTCCTGCCATCCCAGGGATCAATCTGGTGAACCTTCTCTGTACTCCCTCTATGACACTTATCGAACCTCGTAGAAAAACATATACACAGTTTATTTTCAGTTTAGTTTAGAGATACAGCGCGGAAACAGGCCCTTCGGCCCACCGTGTCCGCGCCGACCAGCGATCCCCGCACACTAACACTACCCCACACACACTAGGGACAGCTTTTTTTCGCATTCACCAAGCCAATTAACCTACAAAAAAACCTGCACGTCTTTGGAGTCAAGTCAAGTCACGTTTATTTGTCACGTACACTTACACGACGTGCAGTGAAATGAAAGTAGCAATGCCTGCGGATTGTGCAAAAAATCACAATTACAGCATAAAAATTAAAATTAACACAGAAATAAATTTAGTCCCTGGAGATATGATAGTTAACAGTCAATAGACAATAGACAATAGGTGCAGGAGGAGGCCATTCGGCCCTTCGAGCCAGCACCGCCATTCAATGTGACCATGGCTGATCATTCTCAATCAGTACCCCGTTCCTGCCTTCTCACCGTACCCCCTGACTGCCTGATGGCCTGTGGGAAGAAACTCCGTCTCATCCTCTCCGTTTTCACAGCGTGACAGCGGGGGCGTTTGCCTGACCGTAGCGGCTGGAACAGTCCGTTGCTGGGGTGGTAGGGGGTCCCCCATAATGTTGCTGGCTCTGGATCTGCACCTCTTGATGGAGTGTGGGAGGAAACCGAAGATCTCGGAGAAAACCCACGCAGGTCACGGGGGGAGAACGTACAAACTCCGTACAGACGGCGCCCATAGTCGGGATGGAACCCGGGTCTCCGGCGCTGCATTCGCTGTAAGGCGGCAACTCTACCGCTGTGCCCATCCACTGTATCCACTCTCCCAGGTGCAGGATGGTGTTAATGTGCGTGGACCGGTGGGCCTGTTCCCACGCTGTATCTCTAAACATAAAGATGAGGTTGGAGGAGGTGCGTCCTTCGGGGCTCCAGTTGTCCATTATACTCGTTGAACACTTCATCGAGGCCCTGCCATCGCTGTGTCTCGATCCCCAGTCTATTGGCCTTGGTGGGGAATAACAAATTGTCCGGCCTGCTCCCGGGCTCCGGAGATTGGCAGCGACTTTGATTTCCACAGTGCATCGCGGGAAGGAAGCCGAGCGCTGGAGTAATTCACCTGTCACCGTTCACTTCGGACTTGTTCTTCAAACCGGCAGTGTGGAAAATGAAAAATTGTTCGTCTCACAGCCCAAAACAAATTTATTTCCTGATCGTTTCACCCCTCTTGAGTTCAAGGCTTGAAGATCTTTCAAGGGTGTTGGAATGTACAGCTGACAGTCAGGCGTTTAGACAATAGACAATAGACAATAGGTGCGGGAGGAGGCCATTCGGCCCTTCGAGCCAGCACCGCCATTCAATGTGATCATGGCTGATCATTCTCAATCAGTACCCCGTTCCTGCCTTCTCCCCATACCCCCTGACTCCGCTATCCTTAAGAGCTCTATCTAGCTCTCTCTTGAAAGCATTCAAGAATTGGCCTCCACTGCCTTCTGAGGCAGAGAATTCCACAGATTCACAACTCTCTGGCTGAAAAAGTTTGTCCTCGTCTCCGTTCTAAATGGCCTGACCCCTTATTCTTAAACTGCCTCAGAGGGCAGTGGCGGCCAATTCTCTGAATACATTCAAGAGAGAGCTAGATAGAGCTCTTAAGGATAGCGGAGTCAGGGGGTATGGGGAGAAGGCAGGAATGGGGTACTGATTGAGAATGATCAGCCATGATTGCATTGAATGGCGGTGCTGGCTCGAAGGGCCGATTGGCCTACTCCTGCACCTATTGTCTATTGTCTATTGTGTCTCTGTGTGACTCTGTGACTCTGTGTGTCTGTGTCTGTGTGTCTCTGTGACTCTGTGTCTCTGTGTCTGTGTGACTCTGTGACTCTGTGTGTCTGTGTCTGTGTGACTCTGTGACTCTGTGTGACTGTGTCTGTGTGTCTCTGTTCTCTGTGTCTCTGTGTCTCTGTGTGACTCTGTGACTCTGTGTGTCTGTGTCTGTGTGACTCTGTGACTCTGTGTCTCTGTGTCTGTGTGACTCTGTGACTCTGTGTGTCTGTGTCTGTGTGACTCTGTGACTCTGTGTGTCTGTGTCTGTGTGTCTCTGTTCTCTGTGTGTCTGTGTCTCTGTGTGACTCTGTGACTCTGTGATTATGTCTCTATCACTACCACTCTCTCACCCTCTGCCTCCCCCCTCAGCTCCGGGTGCCCCTCCCCAGTCGGTGACAGTGTTGACGGTGGGCAACCACAATAGCACCAGCATCAGCGTCTCCTGGGACCCACCGCCCAGCGAGCAGCAGAACGGCATCCTGCTGGAGTACAAGGTGAGCGGCTCGCTGGGGCCGGGGGGGGGGGGGGGCAGGGTGGGGGACTGGACGTGGGACAGGCTGGACTGTCCCTTGTCAGGCAGCATCTGTGGAGAACATGGATAGGTGACGTTTCACAGAGTGCTGGAGTAACTCAGCGGGTCAGGCAGCATCTGTGGAGAACATGGATAGGTGACGTTTCACAGAGTGCTGGAGTAACTCAGCGGGTCAGGCAGCATCTGTGGAGAACATGGATAGGTGACGTTTTGAGTCGGGACACTTCTTCGAACTTATGAATGGGCAATGTTTTGGGTTGGGACTCTTCGTCAGACTGAAGAAGTTGAAATCCAAAACGTCACCTATCCATGTTCTCCACAGATGCTGTCCGACCCGCTGAGTTACTGCAGCACTGTGCCTCTCTGTGTGTTTTGATCTCGGGTTTTCAGCGTCTGCGGTCCTGCTGGGTGTCGGGGACGAGCGGACGGGCTGGTGCGTAACTCTGTGCTTTGCCTTTCCCCGCCCGTGCTCTCTGACAGATATGGTGCCTGGGAAACGCCACGAGGTTCCACATCAACCGGACAGTGGACGCTGCCGTCCGCTCGCTGGTGATCGGCGGCCTCCTGCCCGGTGTCCAGTACCGCGTACAGGTGGCGGCCAGCACCAGCGCCGGCGTGGGCGTGAAGAGCGAAGCGCAGCCCATAGCCATCGGTAAGGCACGGCTGACCGCGCACTCCCTGACCACACACTCCCTGACCGCACACACACTCCCTGACCACACGCTCCCTGACCGCACACACACTCCCTGACCACACACACACTCCCTGACCACACACTCCCTGACCACACACACACTCCCTGACCACACACTCCCTGACCACACACACACTCCCTGACCGCACACACACTCCCTGACCACACACTCCCTGACCACACACACACTCCCTGACCACACACACACTCCCTGACTGCACACACACTCCCTGACCACACACTCCCTGACCACACACTCCCTGACCACACACACACTCCCTGACCACACACTCCCTGACCACACACACACTCCCTGACCGCACACACACTCCCTGACCACACACTCCCTGACCACACACTCCCTGACCACACACACACTCCCTGACCACACGCTCCCTGACCACACACACACTCCCTGACCACACGCTCCCTGACCACACACACACTCCCTGACCGCACACACACTCCCTGACCACACACACACTCCCTGACCACACACTCCCTGACCACACACACACTCCCTGACCACACGCTCCCTGACCACACACACACTCCCTGACCGCACACACACTCCCTGACCGCACACACACTCCCTGACCGCACACACACTCCTGACCGCACACACACTCCCTGACCACACGCTCCCTGACCACACACACACTCCCTGACCACACACTCCCTGACCACACACACACTCCCTGACCACACACACACTCCCTGACCACACACACACTCCCTGACCACACACACACTCCCTGACCACACGCTCCCTGACCACACACACACTCCTGACCACACACTCCCTGACCACACACACACTCCCTGACCACACACACACTCCCTGACCACACACACACTCCCTGACCACACACACACTCCCTGACCGCACACTCTACCTGTGACACCACTTTCGGGGAACTGTGTACCTGCGCTCCTAGATCCCTCTGCTCTACAACATTCCCAGTCTACCTGTGACACCACTTTCAGGGAACCATGTACCTGCGCTCCTCGCTCCCTCTGCTCCCCCACCCTCCCCTCACCTGCGTCTTGCACCTTCTCCCCTCCACAGGGGGCCGTGGGGACGACATCTTCGTGACGGGGCCAGGGGGCAACAACAGCATCACGGAGCAGATCACGGACGTGGTCAAGCAGCCGGCGTTCATCGCGGGGATCGGCGGGGCCTGCTGGGTCATCCTGATGGGCTTCAGCATCTGGCTGTACTGGCGGAGGAAGGAAGAGGAAGGGACTCAGCAACTATGCAGGTGAGGGGGGGCGGGGCGGGGCGGGGCGGGAGTGCGGGACGTCCCAGCTGGGCGGCCAATGCTTCTTCCTCTCTGTCCAGGCACCTTACCTCCTCGGTTACATGCAATGGGGTCTAGGGTTGCCAACTGTCCCGTATTAGGCCCGGGGCGCACTGTAGGCCCGGACGCTGTAGGCCCAGACACTGTAGGCCCCGACAGTGTAGGCCTGGACGCTGTAGGCCCGGACGCTGTAGGCCCGGACGCTGTAGGCCCGGATGCTGTAGGCCCGGACGCTGTAGGCCCGGATGCTGTAGGCCCGGACGCTGTAGGCCCGGATGCTGTAGGCCCGGACGCTGTAGGCCCGGATGCTGTAGGCCCGGACGCTGTAGGCCTGGATGCTGTAGGCCCGGACGCTGTAGGCCCGGATGCTGTAGGCACGGACGCTGTAGGCCCGGATGCTGTAGGCCTGGACGATGTAGGCCCGTATGCTGTAGGCCCGGACGCTGTAGACCCGGATGCTGTAGGCACGGACGCTGTAGGCACGGACAGTGTAGGCCCAAACACTGTAGGCCCGGACAGTGTAGGCGCGCATGCTGTAGACCCAGATACTGTAGGCCCGGATACTGTAGGCCCGGACACTGTAGGCCAGACCAAAGATACTAGAGGAACAAGATGGACCACTCCGTCGAAATCGCCCGTACTGAAGTGTAGTACGCAAAGGAGCGTAACGTCCGCCATTTTAGTAGGCAAAACCCGCCGTTCGCTCCGCCTCTCACAGTGTCATCAGTGTTTTGGGGGAACAGTGTGTGTGATGATACCATTAAAATGCAGAATATATCTCATCTATCAATTCAATTGTTGTTTTTCTTTTTAAATGTTTCTGCAAGTTTCTGCCAACTAAAATGATGGCCTGACACACTATGGTTTTTAGGGACGAGTGGTCTATCTTGCTCCTCTAGTATCTTTGGCCCGGACACAGTAGGCCCCGAAAGTTTAGGTCCTGACACTCTAAGTTTCCGACATTTTAGCTCCGGACAGTGTAGGCCCGGACACTGTAGGCCCGGACAGTGTAGGCCCGGACAGTGTAGGCCCGGACAGTGTAGGCCCGGATAGCGTAGGCCCGGACAGCGTAGGCCCGGACAGCGTAGGCCCGGACAGTGTAAGCCCGGACAGTGTAGCCCGGACAGTGTAGGCCCGGACAGTGTAGGTCCGGAGAGTGTAGGCCCGGACAGTGTAGGCCCGGACAGTGTAGGTCCGGAGGCCTGGGAGCCGCCTAACGGAGGTTGCGTGGCAACCCGCCTCCCGGCCCGGGTGGCCGCCATTGGTGGAGCAGGGGCATGTGGCCGCTGTCTGGTGAGGTCACGCGGGGCGCGGGGCGGTGACGTCGCCTTGTCCCGTATTTGGGAGTGAGGAAGTTGGCAACCCCCTAATGAGGTCCTCCCTCCACTCCATCAGAACATCATTCCAGATCATAGTTCTCAAGAAACATTGCCTTCCAATTGCCACCAGAACCTCAGCTCCTTCCTCGATTCTGGTAAAGGACGTTCCTTTAGGAAGGAGATGAGGGGGAATTTCTTCAGTCAGAGGGCGGTGAATCTGTGGGATTCTTTGCCACAGACGGCTGTGGAGGCCACAAGTCAGTGGATATTTTTAAGGCCGAGATAGATAGATTGTTGATCAGTGCGGGTGTCAGGGGTTATGGGGAGAAGGCAGGAGAATGGGGCTAGGAGGAGAGATAGATCAGCCGTGATTGAATGGTGGACTAGACTCGATGGGCCGAATGGCATGATTCTGATCCAACAACTTATGAAAATGATTATTCTGAGGGCTGACATGCCAGTGGTAGTTTGTTGCACGAGTTTCTTGGTCAATATTTCAATGGGGCAATGGCACT
>NC_135964.1:52785318-52790318 GCF_053455715.1 Rhinoraja longicauda | reverse complement strand
GGCCAAGTTTCTGAGCAACAACCGCCCCTCTGCTTTGAAGGCCACAATGCGGACGTTTAAATGAACCATTATTTTCTTCAATGCAGACAGTGTTGTCTGGCCAGGAATTAACTTTTGTCTGAAGGAGAAAGCGGTCACTGACACTTGTGGTAGAGAATCTTAAGGTCAGGCATTCATCTTAAAATAGAACAGGATATGATCAGTCGGTCACTATATCCTGGATCGCTCAAATATTATGGACTGGAGCGACTAGGCTTGTATAATCTGGAATTTAGAAGGATGAGAGGGGATCTTATCGAAACGTATTAGATTATTAAGGGGTTGGACACGTTAGAGCAGGAAACATGTTCCCAATGTTGGGGGAGTCCAGAACCAGGGGCCACACAGTTTATGAATAAGGGGTAGGCCATTTAGAATGGAGATGAGGAAAAACTTTTTCAGTCAGAGAGTTGTGAATCTGTGGAATCTCTGCCTCAGAAGGCAGTGGAGGCCAATTCTCTGAATGCATTCAAGAGAGAATCAGATAGAGCTCTTAAGGATAGCGGAGTCAGGGGGTATGGGGAGAAGGCAGGAACGGGGTACTGATTGAGAATGATCAGCCATGATCACAGTGAATGGCGGTGCTGGCTCGAAGGGCCGAATGGCCTCCTCCTGCACCTATTGTCTATTATCTCTCGTGTCGATTCAGGAGAAGACAGTAAATCACTGTGTCTCTTGGGCAAAGCAGAACTTAAAGCATCGACATTAGGGGTAAAATATTGCTGTATCATATCTGTCCCTGTCTCTGTGAACTCGCGATGGGACAGTGGAGAGGGAGTTGGTGATTACCGCCTGACCTGCCAGCACGGTGGCGCGCGGTGGTAGAGTTGCTGCCTCACTGAGCGCGTACAGAGAACCGGGTTCCATCCCGACTACGGGCGCCGTCTGTACGGAGTTTTGCACGTTCTCCCCGTGACCTGCGTGGGTTTTCTCCGAGATCTTCGGTTTCCTCCGACGCTCCAAAAACGTGCAGGTTTGTAGGTAATTGGCTTGGTGTCAATGTGTAAATTGTCCCCTAGTGTGTGTAGGATAGTGTTAGTGCGCGGGGATCGCTGGGCGGCGCGGACCCGGTGGGCCGAAGGGCCTGTTTCCGCGCTGTGTCTCTAAACTTAAAAAAAACGAAACCTCCTGATTGGAGCGTGCTGGAAGGAACAGCAGATGCTGCTTTAAACCGAAGGTAGACACAAAGTGCCGGAGTAACTCAGCGGGACAGGCAGCGTCTCTGGAGAGAAGGAATGGGTGACGTTTCGGGTCGAGACCCTTCTTCGGACTTAGAGTCGGGGGGGGAGGGAGATATGGAGAGAAGGAAGGTGTGAGATACAGCGCGGAAACAGGCCCTTCGGCCCGCGGAGATGGTGCTAGACCGCGTCTAACCCTTGCTGTACCTGCACTATTTAAAAATCTCAAATCAGAAGGTGCCCGTATCGGCAGTTTACAAACAAAACAGTCGTCAGATTAATAACAATACACACCCCCCCCACGGCGACCAGCGGTCACGGAAGGCCTCCAGCGTCCCCGTGGGCACCGCGTGTGCGTGTTCCCTCTCCAGGACACGCGGGTACGGATGTAACCCCGGAAGAGGGGCGGGCAGCCGACCCCTGTGCGACCGACGACTACCCGCTGCCTGGACCCGCGAGCGACCATCTTGGCTAGGCCCAGGAGCAGACCGACCGGGAGGCCCCCCTCCCTCCCTCCCTCCCTCCCTCCCTCCCTCCCTCCCTCCCTCCCTCCCTCCCTCCCTCCCTCCCTCCCTCCCTCCCTCCCTCCCTCCCTCCCTCCCTCCCTCCCTCCCTCCCTCCCTACCGCCCCTCCCCCCTCTGTACCGGGTGCCCAAACATCAGGAGCGTGGGGCTAAGATGGAGGCAGAACGTGAGGAGCAGCCCCTTCAGATATTGGACCAGGGGCTGCAACCTCTCGCACAGTAAATACAAACGGTACGCGGTCTCTTCCTCGCCGCGGAAGCGACAGGCGGCCGGCGAGTCCGTGAACCGGCTCCAGTACCTCCTGCAGGGCCACGGCTCTGTGCAACGCTCCCCACCCCAGGCCCCTGATGTAAAGGGGGAGGACTCCCTTGTAGAGAGAACCCCACTGAGGACCGCCCCCGCTCTGTGTCTACCCCGTGCCGATCCTGCCCAGAGAGTTGGGGGGATATAAAGACAACTTCGCA
Organism: Rhinoraja longicauda; assembly: GCF_053455715.1. Classification (NCBI taxonomy): domain Eukaryota; kingdom Metazoa; phylum Chordata; class Chondrichthyes; order Rajiformes; family Arhynchobatidae; genus Rhinoraja; species Rhinoraja longicauda. The sequence continues at coordinate 52,788,112 of NC_135964.1, read as the reverse complement.
CATCCCTCAGTTAAACGGCCATGAAATGCTTTCTTAAACAGTGAAGGTTTATATTTTATGTTTGATGACTTTCCAAGTGTGGATGCCTCTAAATAAAACCTTCCCATCAAAAAGCCAGTGTTATGAATCTCGCAGAGAGACACAGAGTGCTGGAGTAACTCAGCGGGCCCAGGCAGCGTCCATGAATCTCGCAGCCGGTGTAAACGTTGCTCGGAATTGTCGTGTTGTGTCACCAAACTATCCCTCATCCCCTGTTACTATTCGCTCCACAACACCGATGTAGTTTAGGCCATCAGTGTAGTTTAATATAGGCAAAGTGGCTTCACACGAAACATCAGACTTTAGAGATACAGCGCGGAACATAGAAACATAGACAATAGGTGCAGGAGGAGGCCACTCGGCCCTTCGAGCCTGTACGCACCGCCATTCAATATGATCATGGCTGATCATCAACTCAATATCCCGTACCTGCCTTCTCTCCATACCCCCTGATCCCTTTAGCCACAAGGGCCACATCTAACTCCCTCTTAAATATAGCCAATGAACTGGCCTCAACTACCTTCTGTGGCAGAGAATTCCACAGATTCACCACTCTCTGTGTGAAAAAAAACATTCTCATCTCGGTCCTAAAAGACTTCCCCCTTATCCTTAAACTGTGACCCCTTGTTCTGGACTTCCTCAACATTGGGAACAATCTTCCTGCATCTAGCCTGTCCAACCCCTTAAGAATTTTGTAAGTTTCTATAAGATCCCCCCTCAATCTTCTAAATTCCAGCGAGTACAAGCCGAGTCTATCCAGTCTTTCTTCATATGAAAGTCCTGCCATCCCAGGATCAATCTGGTGAACCTTCTCTGTACTCCCTCTATGGCAAGAATGTCTTTCCTCAGATTAGGAGACCAAAACTGTACGCTATACGCGAAACAGGCCCTTTGGCCCACTGGGTCCGTGCCGACCGGCGATCCCCGCACACTAACACTATCCTACACACACCAGGGACAATTTTCAATTTTTATCGAAGCCTACTGACTTCCAAACCTGTACGTCTGTGGAGTGTGGAGGAAACCAGAGCACCCGGAGAAAACCCACGCAGGTCACGTGGACAACGTACAAACTCCGTGCAGACAGCGCCCATAGTCGGGATCGAACCCGGGTCTTTGGCACTGCGAGGCAGCAACGCCTCACAGTTGCTGGAGTAACCCAGCAGGTCAGGCAGCGTCTGTGGAGAACATGGATAGGTGACGTTTCGGGTCAGTCTGAAGAATGGTCTCGACCCGTCACCCATTCCTTCTCTCCTGAGATGCTGCCTGCCCTGCTGAGTTACTCCAGCATTTTGTGAATAGTTAATGTTAGTGTTGTGTAATGTTCAAGAGCCTGATTGTTGTTGGGAAAGAAACTGTTCCAGAACCTGGAGGTCATGGTTTTCAGGCTCATGGTAGCCATGAGATGAGAGTGTGGCCAGGGTGGTGAGGTCTCTGGTGATGCTGGCTGCCTTATTGTGTGGCAGGGCCTCCTGTAGGTCCCCAGGATGGTGGGGAGGTCAGTACCCGCGATGGACCGGGCAGTGTCCACCACTCTCTGTGATCTCCTTCGTTCCTGGGTGTTTGGGTTGCCGAACCAGGCCGTGATGTAACCAGTTAGTGTGCTCTCCATCCCACACCTGTACAAGTTCAAGAAGGGTCTCGGCTCGAAACGTCACCCATTCCTTCTCTCTGGAGATGCTGCCTGACCCGCTGAGTTACTCCAGCACTCTGTGAAACGTCACCTATCCACGTTCTCCACAGAGTATGTACACTGTATACACACACACTGAACTGTTCTCTCTCTCGTTTATATTGTTCCCAGTGTACTATGTTTACATATTGTGTTGTGCTGCTGTAAGTAAGAACTTCACTGTTCTATCTGGGACATTAAAGGTTGCCAACTGTCCTGTATTAGCTGGGACATCCCGTATTTTGGGCTAAATTGGTTTGTACCATATGGACCACACTTGTCCCGTATTAGGCCCGGGGGGGCGCTGTAGGCCCGGACGCTGTAGGCCCGGCCCGGACAGTGTAGGCCCGGACACTGTAAGCCCGGACAGTGTAGGGCCAGGCATTGTAGGCCCGGACAGTGTAGGCCCGGACACTGTGGGACCGGACAGTGTAGGCCCGGACTGTAGGCCCGGACACTGTAGGTCCGGTCAGTGTAGGCCCAGACAGTGTAGGCCTGGTCACTGTACACCCGGACACTGTAGGCCAGGACACTGTAGGTCCAGTCAGAGTAGGCCCCGACGCTGCAGGCCCGGACAGTGTAGCCCCGGACACTGTAGGCCCGGACAGTGTAGGCCCGGACACTGTAGGCCCGGAGGCCCGGGCGCGGCCTAACGGAGGTTGCGTAGCAACCCGCCTCCCGGCCCGGGCGGCCGCCATTGGTGGAGCGGGAGCGGTGACATCACCCTTTGTCCCTTATTTGGGAGTGAGATAGTTGGCGCCCCCTAGGGACACATGACAATAAAACACTCTTGACTCTTGACTCTCTCTCTCTCTTTACTTTAACATTTTTGCTTGACATTCGTGCCAACTTGTGTCTTGGATGGCCAGATAACATCAAGACGTGCTTACGACTAGGACCAAAATAACACTGTGGACGGCCCGGGTGGTAATGGCCAACTCTCTCCAGATGCAATGAAATGACCGTAAATGCTAACTGTATAAGTAACGGTGTCTTGTTTTGTTCTCCCTCTCTCTCTCTCTCTCTCTCTCTCTCTCTCTCTCTCTCTCTCCCTCCCCTCTCTTCCAAAAATACAGTCACGTT
>NC_135964.1:52733713-52784818 GCF_053455715.1 Rhinoraja longicauda | reverse complement strand
CGTTTCACAGAGTGCTGGAGTAACTCAGCGGGTCAGGCAGCATCTGTGGAGAACGTGGATAGGTGACGTTTCACAGAGTGCTGGAGTAACTCAGCGGGTCAGGCAGCATCTGTGGAGAACATGGATAGGTGACGTTTTGAGTCGGGACACTTCTTCAAACTTATGAATGGGCAATGTTTTGGGTTGGGACTCTTCGTCAGACTGAAGAAGTTGAAATCCAAAACGTCACCTATCCATGTTCTCCACAGATGCTGTCCGACCCGCTGAGTTACTCCAGCACTGTGCCTCTCTGTGTGTTTTGATCTCGGGTTTTCAGCGTCTGCGGTCCTGCTGGGTGTCGGGGACGAGCGGACGGGCTGGTGCGTAACTCTGTGCTTTGCCTTTCCCCGCCCGTGCTCTCTGACAGATATGGTGCCTGGGAAACGCCACGAGGTTCCACATCAACCGGACAGTGGACGCTGCCGTCCGCTCGCTGGTGATCGGCGGCCTCCTGCCCGGTGTCCAGTACCGCGTACAGGTGGCGGCCAGCACCAGCGCCGGCGTGGGCGTGAAGAGCGAAGCGCAGCCCATAGCCATCGGTAAGGCACGGCTGACCGCGCACTCCCTGACCACACACTCCCTGACCGCACACACACTCCCTGACCACACGCTCCCTGACCACACACACACTCCCTGACCACACACACACTCCCTGACCACACACTCCCTGACCACACACACACTCCCTGACCACACACTCCCTGACCACACACACACTCCCTGACCGCACACACACTCCCTGACCACACACTCCCTGACCACACACACACTCCCTGACCACACACACACTCCCTGACCACACACACACTCCCTGACCACACACTCCCTGACCACACACACACTCCCTGACCGCACACACACTCCCTGACCACACACTCCCTGACCACACACTCCCTGACCACACACACACTCCCTGACCACACGCTCCCTGACCACACACACACTCCCTGACCACACGCTCCCTGACCACACACACACTCCCTGACCGCACACACACTCCCTGACCACACACACACTCCCTGACCACACACTCCCTGACCACACACACACTCCCTGACCACACGCTCCCTGACCACACACACACTCCCTGACCACACACACACTCCCTGACCACACACACACTCCCTGACCGCACACACACTCCCTGACCACACGCTCCCTGACCACACACACACTCCCTGACCACACACACACTCCCTGACCACACACTCCCTGACCACACACACACTCCCTGACCACACGCTCCCTGACCACACACACACTCCCTGACCACACGCTCCCTGACCACACACACACTCCCTGACCACACACACACTCCCTGACCACACACACACTCCCTGACCACACGCTCCCTGACCACACACACACTCCCTGACCACACACTCCCTGACCACACACACACTCCCTGACCACACACACACTCCCTGACCACACACACACTCCCTGACCACACACACACTCCCTGACCACACACTCCCTGACCACACACACACTCCCTGACCACACACACACTCCCTGACCGCACACTCTACCTGTGACACCACTTTCGGGGAACTGTGTACCTGCGCTCCTAGATCCCTCTGCTCTACAACATTCCCAGTCTACCTGTGACACCACTTTCAGGGAACCATGTACCTGCGCTCCTCGCTCCCTCTGCTCCCCCACCCTCCCCTCACCTGCGTCTTGCACCTTCTCCCCTCCACAGGGGGCCGTGGGGACGACATCTTCGTGACGGGGCCAGGGGGCAACAACAGCATCACGGAGCAGATCACGGACGTGGTCAAGCAGCCGGCGTTCATCGCGGGGATCGGCGGGGCCTGCTGGGTCATCCTGATGGGCTTCAGCATCTGGCTGTACTGGCGGAGGAAGAAGAGGAAGGGACTCAGCAACTATGCAGGTGAGGGGGGGCGGGGCGGGGCGGGGCGGGAGTGCGGGACGTCCCAGCTGGGCGGCCAATGCTTCTTCCTCTCTGTCCAGGCACCTTACCTCCTCGGTTACATGCAATGGGGTCTAGGGTTGCCAACTGTCCCGTATTAGGCCCGGGGCGCACTGTAGGCCCGGACGCTGTAGGCCCAGACACTGTAGGCCCCGACAGTGTAGGCCTGGACGCTGTAGGCCCGGACGCTGTAGGCCCGGACGCTGTAGGCCCGGATGCTGTAGGCCCGGACGCTGTAGGCCCGGATGCTGTAGGCCCGGACGCTGTAGGCCCGGATGCTGTAGGCCCGGACGCTGTAGGCCCGGATGCTGTAGGCCCGGACGCTGTAGGCCTGGATGCTGTAGGCCCGGACGCTGTAGGCCCGGATGCTGTAGGCACGGACGCTGTAGGCCCGGATGCTGTAGGCCTGGACGATGTAGGCCCGTATGCTGTAGGCCCGGACGCTGTAGACCCGGATGCTGTAGGCACGGACGCTGTAGGCACGGACAGTGTAGGCCCAAACACTGTAGGCCCGGACAGTGTAGGCGCGCATGCTGTAGACCCAGATACTGTAGGCCCGGATACTGTAGGCCCGGACACTGTAGGCCCAGACCAAAGATACTAGAGGAACAAGATGGACCACTCCGTCGAAATCGCCCGTACTGAAGTGTAGTACGCAAAGGAGCGTAACGTCCGCCATTTTAGTAGGCAAAACCCGCCGTTCGCTCCGCCTCTCACAGTGTCATCAGTGTTTTGGGGGAACAGTGTGTGTGATGATACCATTAAAATGCAGAATATATCTCATCTATCAATTCAATTGTTGTTTTTCTTTTTAAATGTTTCTGCAAGTTTCTGCCAACTAAAATGATGGCCTGACACACTATGGTTTTTAGGGACGAGTGGTCTATCTTGCTCCTCTAGTATCTTTGGCCCGGACACAGTAGGCCCCGAAAGTTTAGGTCCTGACACTCTAAGTTTCCGACATTTTAGCTCCGGACAGTGTAGGCCCGGACACTGTAGGCCCGGACAGTGTAGGCCCGGACAGTGTAGGCCCGGACAGTGTAGGCCCGGATAGCGTAGGCCCGGACAGCGTAGGCCCGGACAGCGTAGGCCCGGACAGTGTAAGCCCGGACAGTGTAGGCCCGGACAGTGTAGGCCCGGACAGTGTAGGTCCGGAGAGTGTAGGCCCGGACAGTGTAGGCCCGGACAGTGTAGGTCCGGAGGCCTGGGAGCCGCCTAACGGAGGTTGCGTGGCAACCCGCCTCCCGGCCCGGGTGGCCGCCATTGGTGGAGCAGGGGCATGTGGCCGCTGTCTGGTGAGGTCACGCGGGGCGCGGGGCGGTGACGTCGCCTTGTCCCGTATTTGGGAGTGAGGAAGTTGGCAACCCCCTAATGAGGTCCTCCCTCCACTCCATCAGAACATCATTCCAGATCATAGTTCTCAAGAAACATTGCCTTCCAATTGCCACCAGAACCTCAGCTCCTTCCTCGATTCTGGTAAAGGACGTTCCTTTAGGAAGGAGATGAGGGGGAATTTCTTCAGTCAGAGGGCGGTGAATCTGTGGGATTCTTTGCCACAGACGGCTGTGGAGGCCACAAGTCAGTGGATATTTTTAAGGCCGAGATAGATAGATTGTTGATCAGTGCGGGTGTCAGGGGTTATGGGGAGAAGGCAGGAGAATGGGGCTAGGAGGGAGAGATAGATCAGCCGTGATTGAATGGTGGACTAGACTCGATGGGCCGAATGGCATGATTCTGATCCAACAACTTATGAAAATGATTATTCTGAGGGCTGACATGCCAGTGGTAGTTTGTTGCACGAGTTTCTTGGTCAATATTTCAATGGGGCAATGGCACTTTGTTACCACAAGTACAGTGATCAGTTCAGTTTATTGTCACGTGTACCGAGGTACAGTGAGAAGCTTTTGTTGCGTGCTAACCAGTCAGCGGAAAGACAACACGTGATTACTACTCCACCATGACATATGATGAAAGAATGGGTCGACTGGGCTTGTATTCACTGGAATTCAGAAGGACGAGAGGGGATCTTATAGAAAGGTATAAAATTCTTAAGGGATTGGACAAGCTAGATGCAGGAAAAAATGTTCCCGATGTTGGGGGGAGTCCAGAACCAGGGCCACACAGTTTAAGAATAAGGGGTAGGTCATTTAGGACTGAGATGAGGAAAAACTTTTTCACGCAGAGAGTTGTGAATCTGTGGGATTGTCTGCCACAGAAGGCAGTGGAGGCCGATTCACTGGATGTTTTCAAGAGAGAGCTAGATAGAGCTCTTAAGGATAGCGGAGTCAGGGGGTATGGGGAGAAGGCAGGAACGGGGTACTGATTGAGAATGAAGGGCCGAATAGCCTCCTCCTCCTCCTCCTATTTTTCTATGTTTCTGTGTTTCCAATCCATTTACTGTGTATAGATACATGATATGTGAATACCTCGGTTTTGCGAAATTCTTTTTTTTACATGCAGTTCAGTAACAAACCCACTCTAACTTCAGCACAGTCGTACTTGAGTACAAGGGTGTGTGTCTTGATGTGTGCGTGTGTGCGCGTGTGTGCGTGTGTGAGTGTGTGTGTGCGTGTATGTGTGCGTGTGTGCATGCGTGTGTGTGCGTGTGTGTGCGTGGGTGTGTGTTTGTGCATGCGTGCATGTGTGTGTGTGTGCGTGGGTGTGTGTGTGTAAGTGTGTGTGTGTGTGTGCATGTGTGAGTGCGCGTGTGTGCGTGCGTGTGCGTGTGTATGTGTGTTTGTGTGTGCATGTGCGTGTGCGTGTGTGTGTGTGTTTACGTATTCAGGAGAGAGTTAGATTTAGCTCTTAGGGCTAACGGAATCATGGGATGTGGGGAGAAAGCAGGAACGGGGTACTGATTGTGGATGATCAGCCATGATCACATTGAATGGCGGTGCGTACAGGCTCGAAGGGCCGAACAGCCTCCTCCTGCACCTATATTTTTCTACCTTTCTATAAACCCGCACGTCTTTGGGATGTGGGTGGAAAACGGAGCACCCGGGGAGAAAACAACACTTGTGGGCACAAGGGAGAGCATGCAAACTCCACACAGACAGCACCCGAGGTCAGGATCGAACCCGGGTCGCTGGAACTATGAGGCAGCAGCTCTACCCGCTGCACCACCGTGATGTTAATTCCAGTACTCATCCGTTTGGTTGTTGACGCTTGTATCTGTTTGGGTGTTATTCAGTTTGGCATAGCATAGTTTAGTTTAGTGATACAGCACGGAAACAGGCCCTTCGGCCCACCGGGTCCGCGCCCACCAGTGATCGCCCGTGTCACACTAGGTTCCGTGTTATCCCGCTTTCCCATCCACTCCCTGCCCACAATTTACAGATGAACCTGCAAACCCGCACTTCTTTGGGACAATGGGAGGAAACCGGAGCACCCGGAGGAAACCCACGCGGTCACGGGGACAACGTGCAAACGCCACACACACACACACACACACAGCGCCCCGGGGTCAGGGTCGAACCCGGGTCTCCGGCGCTGTTGCTAAGGCCAGTGTCCTTGTGTTTGTGCGGCCTTTTAGTTGTGAATGGTGATGAGAGTGAAAGGTAATTTTTAGATTTAGAGATACAGTGCGGAAACAGGCCCTTCGGCCCACCGAGTCCGTGCCGCCCAGCGACCCCCGCACACTAACACTATCCTACACACACTAGGGGACAATTTTTACATTTACCCAGCCAATTAACCTACAAACCTGTACGTCTTTGGAGTGTGGGAGGAAACCGAAGATCTCGGAGAAAACCCACGCAGGTCACGGGGAGAACGTACAAAACTCCGTACAGACGGCGCCCGTAGTCGGGATGGAACCCGAGTCTCCGGCGCTGCATTCGCTGTAAGGCGGCAACTCTACCGCTGCACCACCGTAATGGCGAATGGCCGGTATGAGCCATGGAACCTGGGCCAGCAGGTTGGACAGATTCACAAGGAACTGCAGTTGTTCGAATCTTGACCAAAGCACAAAGTGCCGGAGGAACTCATACTGTCCACTACAGTATTCCGTTCATGAGCACACCCTCCATTAGCAAGTTGACGGGAATGTTCCCTGAAGGGGACTGACAGAGGTTTTGGGTTGGGACCCTACTTCAGAATCAAGGAGTGTCCCGGCTTGAAACGTTGTCTGACCGTTCCCTCCACAGATGCTGCCTGACCCGCTGAGTTACTCCAGCACTGTGTGAAACGTCACCTATCCATGTTCTCCACAGATGCTGCCTGACCCGCTGAGTTACTCCAGCGCTCTGTGCCTACCTTCGATTTAAACCAGCATCTGCAGTTTTCTTTCCCAATCTAAACTAAAGCTCATTAGCAATTGACTTCCAAATAGTGAACAATGAATGTGCGGTCACGGTGGCGCAGCGGTAGAGTTGCCGCCTTACAGCGAATGCAGCGCCGGAGACCCGGGTTCCATCCCGACTACGAGCGCCGTCTGTACGGAGTTTGTACGTTCTCCCCGTGACCTGCGTGGGTTTTCTCCGAGATCTTCGGTTTCCTCCCACACTCCAAGACGTGCAGGTTTGTAGGTTAATTGGCTGGGTAAATGTAAAAATTGTCCCTAGTGGGATAGTGTTAATGTTGCGGGGATCGCTGGTCGGGCGCGGACCCAGTGGGCCGAAGGGCCTGTTTCCGCACTGTATCTCTAAACTAAACTAAACTAAGAATGGCCTGGCTTTCAATTAATGGAAGGCCCGACAGATAATAGTTCCATGGAACCCGTTCCTACACACACACTCTCTCTCTCTCTCTCTCTCTCTCTCTCTCTCTCTCTCTCTCCTCTCTCTCTCTCTCTCTCTCTCTCTCTCTCTCTCTCTCTCTCTCTCTCTCTCTCTCTCTCTCTCTCTCTCTCTCTCTCTCTCACTCTCTCCTCTCTCTCTCGCTCTCTCTCTCTCTCTCTCTCTCTCTCTCTCTCTCTCCTCTCTCTCTCTCTGTCTCTCCTCCTCTCTCTCTCTCCTCTCTCTCTCTCTGTCTCATCTATCTATCTATTTATCTCTCTCTCTCTCTCTCTCTCTCTCTCTCTCTCTCTCTCTCACTCTCTGTCTCTGTCTCTGTCCTCTCTCTCTCTCTCTCTCTCTGTCTCATCTATCTATCTATTTTCTCTCTCTCTCTCTCTCTCTCTCTCTCTCTCTTTCTCTCTCTCTCTGTCTCTCTCCATCTCTCTCTGTCTCTCTCTGTCTCTCTCTCCTCTCTCTCTCTCTCTCTCTCCTTCTCTCTCTCTCTCTCTCTCTCTTTCTCTCTCTCTCTCTGTCTCTCTCATCTCTCTCTGTGTCTCTTTCTCTCTCTCTCTCTCTCTCTCTCTGTGTCTCTCTATCTCTCTCTCTCTCTCTCTCCCTCTCTCTCTCTCCCTCTCTCTGTCTCTGTCTCTCTCTCTCTCCATCTCTCTCTGCATCAACTTGTTCTCCACTGTAAGTTAGTTTGATTCTCCCCCTGCCTGTGGCCTTTGATTGGCCTGTGGGCGGGTCTCGTTGCGTTGGCCCTCTGGGCGATGGTCGGCCATTGTCGGTCCCCTGACCGCCGCCGTGACCGACGCTCTATCCCATCTCTGCTTTATTCCCCGTCTCCGACTCACAAACGTTTTCTTGTCTCCTGTTTGTTCTTTCTCTTGCAGTCCCGTCTTTCACCTTCACCCCAGCAGGTACAGTCCCACTCTCTGTCTCTTGCATGGTGTAGCACGGACCAAGACCGCGAAGGCTTGCCTCACCCTCCCCCTCCCGCATGTCCCCCCCCCCCCCCCCCCCTCACCCACACGCTCTGCACGCCACCACCACCCAAGACAATGGGGGGTAAGGGTTGCCAACTTCCTCACTCCCAAATACGGGACAAAAGGTGACGTCACCGCCCCTCCGCCCACGTGACCTCACCCAGCCAGCGGCCACGTGCTCCCGCTCCACAATGGCGGCCGCCCGGGCCAGGAACCTCGATTAGGTGGCGCCCGGGCCTCCGGACCTACAGCGCCCAGACCTACAGTGTCTGGGCCTACAGCGTCCGGGCCTACAGTGTCTTGGCCTACAGCGTCTGGGCCTACAGTGTCCGGGCCTACACTGTCTGGGCCTACACTGTCCGGGCCTACAGTGTCCAGACCTACACTGTACAGGCCAACACTGTCCGGGGCATACACTGTCCGGACCTACTGCCTCTGGGCCTACAGTGTCCGGACCTACTGCGTCCGGGCCTATAGTGTCCAGGCCTACAGTGTCTGGGCCTACAGTGTCTAGACCTACACTGTCCGGGCCTATAGCGTCCGGACCTACACTGTCCAGACCTACACTGTCCGGGCCTACACTGTCCGGGCCAACTGTGTCCGGGCCTCCACTGTCCGGACCTACATTGTCCGGGCCTACACTGTCCGGGCCTACAGTGTCCGGACCTACAGTGTCCGGACTTACAGCGTCCGGGCCCCTACAGTGTCCGGACCTACAGTGTCCGGGCCTACAGCGTCCGGGCCTACAGCATCCGCGCCTACAGCGTCCGGGCCTACAGCGTCCGGGCCTACAGCGTCCGGGCCTACAGCGCCCCCCAGGCCTAATATGGGACAAGGGCGGTCCCGTACGGGGACAAACCAATTTAGCCCAAAATACGGGATGTCCCGGCTAATACGGGACAGTTGGTGACTCTAAACTCTATTCCCTGCATTTCCAGAAGCATCTACAACACCACTATCGTATCTGCCTGCACCACCACACCCCTGGCAGCTTGTTCCCCATCTCTGAGTAAAGAAAACCTGCCCTGCTCATCACCTTTCAATTTAATAACGACGGAACAAATCAGATTTAGACGACTGATTATCGGCCTGGGATATGGCCAAGTTTCTGAGGCAACAACGCCCCTCTGCTTTGAAGGCCACAATGCGGACGTTTAAATGAACCATTATTTTCTTCAATGCAGACAGTGTTGTCTGGCCAGGAATTAACTTTTGTCTGAAGGAGAAAGCGGTCACTGACACTTGTGGTAGAGAATCTTAAGGTCAGGCATTCATCTTAAAATAGAACAGGAATATGATCAGTCGGTCACTATCCCCTGGATCGCTCAAATATTATGGACTGGAGCGACTAGGCTTGTATAATCTGGAATTTAGAAGGATGAGAGGGGATCTTATCGAAACGTATTAGATATAAGGGGTTGGACACGTTAGAGGCAGGAAACATGTTCCCAATGTTGGGGAGTCCAGAACCAGGGGCCACACAGTTTATGAATAAGGGGTAGGCCATTTAGAATGGAGATGAGGAAAAACTTTTTCAGTCAGAGAGTTGTGAATCTGTGGAATTCTCTGCCTCAGAAGGCAGTGGAGGCCAATTCTCTGATGCATTCAAGAGAGAATCAGATAGAGCTCTTAAGGATAGCGGAGTCAGGGGGTATGGGGAGAAGGCAGAACGGGGTACTGATTGAGAATGATCAGCCATGATCACAGTGAATGGCGGTGCTGGCTCGAAGGGCCGAATGCCTCCTCCTGCACCTATTGTCTATTATCTCTCGTGTCGATTCAGGAGAAGACAGTAAATCACTGTGTCTCTTGGGCAAAGCAGAACTTAAAGCATCGACATTAGGGTAAAATATTGCTGTATCATATCTGTCCCTGTCTCTGTGAACTCGCGATGGGACAGTGGAGAGGGAGTTGGTGATTACCGCCTGACCTGCCAGCACGGTGGCGCGCGGTGGTAGAGTTGCTGCCTCACTGAGGCGCGTACAGAGAACCGGGTTCCATCCCGACTACGGGCGCCGTCTGTACGGAGTTTGCACGTTCTCCCCGTGACCTGCGTGGGTTTTCTCCGAGATCTTCGGTTTCCTCCGACGCTCCAAAAACGTGCAGGTTTGTAGGTTAATTGGCTTGGTGTCAATGTGTAAATTGTCCCCTAGTGTGTAGATAGTGTTAGTGCGCGGGGATCGCTGGCGGCGCGGACCCGGTGGGCCGAAGGGCCTGTTTCCGCGCTGTGTCTCTAAACTTAAAAAAACGAAACCTCCTGATTGAGCGTGCTGGAAGGAACAGCAGATGCTGCTTTAAACCGAAGGTAGACACAAAGTGCCGGAGTAAACTCAGCGGGGACAGGCAGCGTCTCTGGAGAGAAGGAATGGGTGACGTTTCGGGTCGAGACCCTTCTTCGGACTTAGAGTCGGGGGGGGAGGAGATATGGAGAGAAGGAAGGTGTGAGATACAGCGCGGAAACAGGCCCTTCGGCCCGCGGAGATGGTGCTAGACCGCGTCTAACCCTTGCTGTACCTGCACTATTTAAAAATCTCAAATCAGAAGGTGCCCGTATCGGCAGTTTACAAAACAAAACAGTCGTCAGATTAATAACATACACACCCCCCCCACGGCGACCAGCGGTCACGGAAGGCTCCAGCGTCCCCGTGGGCACCGCGTGTGCGTGTTCCCTCTCCAGGGACACGCGGGTACGGATGTAACCCCGAAGAGGGGCGGGCAGCCGACCCCTGTGCGACCGACGACTACCCGCTGCCTGGACCCGCGAGCGACCATCTTGGCTAGGCCCAGGAGCAGACCGACCGGGAGGCCCCCCTCCTCCCTCCCTCCCTCCCTCCCTCCCTCCCTCCCTCCCTCCCTCCCTCCCTCCCTCCCTCCCTCCCTCCCTCCCTCCCTCCCTCCCTCCCTCCCTCCCTCCCTCCCTCCCTCCCTCCCTCCCTCCCTCCCTTACCGCCCCTCCCCCTCTGTACCGGGTGCCCAAACATCAGGAGCGTGGGGCTAAGATGGAGGCAGAACGTGAGGAGCAGCCCCTTCAGATATTGGACCAGGGGCTGCAACCTCTCGCACAGTAAATACAAACGGTACGCGGTCTCTTCCTCGCCGCGGAAGCGACAGGCTGCCGGCGAGTCCGTGAACCGCTCCAGTACCTCCTGCAGGGCCACGGCTCTGTGCAACGCTCCCCACCCCAGGCCCCTGATGTAAAGGGGGAGGACTCCCCTTGTAGAGAGAACCCCACTGAGGACCGCCCCCGCTCTGTGTCTACCCCGTGCCGATCCTGCCCAGAGAGTTGGGGGATATAAAGACAACTTCGCACATCCCTCAGTTAAACGGCCATGAAATGCTTTCTTAAACAGTGAAGGTTTATATTTATGTTTGATGACTTTCCAAGTGTGGATGCCTCTAAATAAAACCTTCCCATCAAAAAGCCAGTGTTATGAATCTCGCCAGAGAGACACAGAGTGCTGGAGTAATCAGCGGGCCAGGCAGCGTCCATGAATCTCGCAGCCGGTGTAAACGTTGCTCGGAATTGTCGTGTTGTGTCACCAAACTATCCCTCATCCCCTGTTACTATTCGCTCCACAACACCGATGTAGTTTAGCCATCAGTGTAGTTTAATATAGGCAAAGTGGCTTCACACGAAACATCAGACTTTAGAGATACAGCGCGAAACATAGAAACATAGACAATAGGTGCAGGAGGAGGCCACTCGGCCCTTCGAGCCTGTACGCACCGCCATTCATATGATCATGGCTGATCATCCAACTCAATATCCCGTACCTGCCTCTCTCCATACCCCCTGATCCCTTTAGCCACAAGGGCCACATCTAACTCCCTCTTAAATATAGCCAATGAACTGGCCTCAACTACCTTCTGTGGCAGAGAATTCCACAGATTCACCACTCTCTGTGTGAAAAAAAACATTCTCATCTCGGTCCTAAAAGACTTCCCCCTTATCCTTAAACTGTGACCCCTTGTTCTGGACTTCCTCAACATTGGAACAATCTTCCTGCATCTAGCCTGGTCCAACCCCTTAAGATTTTGTAAGTTTCTATAAGATCCCCCCTCAATCTTCTAAATTCCAGCGAGTACAAGCCGAGTCTATCCAGTCTTTCTTCATATGAAAGTCCTGCCATCCCAGGGATCAATCTGGTGAACCTTCTCTGTACTCCCTCTATGGCAAGAATGTCTTTCCTCAGATTAGGAGACCAAAACTGTACGCTATACGCGAAACAGGCCCTTTGGCCCACTGGGTCCGTGCCGACCGGCGATCCCCGCACACTAACACTATCCTACACACACCAGGGACAATTTTCAATTTTTTATCGAAGCTACTGACTTCCAAACCTGTACGTCTGTGGAGTGTGGGAGAAACCAGAGCACCCGGAGAAAAACCCACGCAGGTCACGTGGACAACGTACAAACTCCGTGCAGACAGCGCCCATAGTCGGGATCGAACCCGGGTCTTTGGCACTGCGAGGCAGCAACGCCTCACAGTTGCTGGAGTAACCCAGCAGGTCAGGCAGCGTCTGTGGAGAACATGGATAGGTGACGTTTCGGGTCAGTCTGAAGAATGGTCTCGACCCGTCACCCATTCCTTCTCTCCTGAGATGCTGCCTGCCCTGCTGAGTTACTCCAGCATTTTGTGAATAGTTAATGTTAGTGTTGTGTAATGTTCAAGAGCCTGATTGTTGTTGGGAAAGAAACTGTTCCAGAACCTGGAGGTCATGGTTTTCAGGCTCATGGTAGCCATGAGATGAGAGTGTGGCCAGGGTGGTGAGGGTCTCTGGTGATGCTGGCTGCCTTATTGTGTGGCAGGCCTCCTGTAGGTCCCAGGATGGTGGGGAGGTCAGTACCCGCGATGGACCGGGCAGTGTCCACCACTCTCTGTGATCTCCTTCGTTCCTGGGTGTTTGGGTTGCCGAACCAGGCCGTGATGTAACCAGTTAGTGTGCTCTCCATCCCACACCTGTACAAGTTCAAGAAGGGTCTCGGCTCGAAACGTCACCCATTCCTTCTCTCTGGAGATGCTGCCTGACCCGCTGAGTTACTCCAGCACTCTGTGAAACGTCACATATCCACGTTCTCCACAGAGTATGTACACTGTATACACACACACTGAACTGTTCTCTCTCTCGTTTATATTGTTCCCAGTGTACTATTTTACATATTGTGTTGTGCTGCTGTAAGTAAGAACTTCACTGTTCTATCTGGGACATTAAAGGTTGCCAACTGTCCTGTATTAGCTGGGACATCCGTATTTTGGGCTAAATTGGTTTGTACCATATGGGACCACACTTGTCCCGTATTAGGCCCGGGGGGCGCTGTAGGCCCGGACGCTGTAGGCCCGGCCCGGACAGTGTAGGCCCGGACACTGTAAGCCCGGACAGTGTAGGGCCAGGCATTGTAGGCCCGGACAGTGTAGGCCCGGGGACACTGTGGGACCGGACAGTGTAGGCCCGGACTGTAGGCCCGGACACTGTAGGTCCGGTCAGTGTAGGCCCAGACAGTGTAGGCCTGGTCACTGTACACCCGGACACTGTAGGCCAGGACACTGTAGGTCCAGTCAGAGTAGGCCCCGACGCTGCAGGCCCGGACAGTGTAGCCCCGGACACTGTAGCCCGGACAGTGTAGGCCCGGACACTGTAGGCCCGGAGGCCCGGGCGCGGCCTAACGGAGGTTGCGTAGCAACCCGCCTCCCGGCCCGGGCGGCCGCCATTGGTGAGCGGGAGCGGTGACATCACCCTTTGTCCCTTATTTGGGAGTGAGATAGTTGGCGCCCCCTAGGGACACATGACAATAAAACACTCTTGACTCTTGACTCTCTCTCTCTCTTTACTTTAACATTTTTGCTTGACATTCGTGCCAACTTGTGTCTTGGATGGCCAGATAACATCAAGACGTGCTTACGACTAGGACCAAAATAACACTGTGGACGGCCCGGGTGGTAATGGCCAACTCTCTCCAGATGCAATGAAATGACCGTAAATGCTAACTGTATAAGTAACGGTGTCTTGTTTTGTTCTCCCTCTCTCTCTCTCTCTCTCTCTCTCTCTCTCTCTCTCTCTCCCTCCCCTCTCTTTCCAAAAATACAGTCACGTTTCAACGGGTGGATGGAGGAATAATGAGCAATGGAAGGTAAGCTGATTAAAGGAAGCAAGACCTTGCATGTTTATAGAGTAATGGCTCGAAGGGCCGAATGGCCTACTCCTGCACCTATTGTCTAATGTCCGTTTAAGAATAAGGGGCGGGTCATTTAGAACGGAGAAGAGGAAAAACTTTTTCAGTCAGAGAGTTGTGAATCTGTGGAATTCTCTGCCTCAGAAGGCAGTGGAGGCCAATTCTCTGAATGCATTCAAGAGAGAGCTAGATAGAGCTCTTAAGGATAGCGGAGTCAGGGGGTATGGGGAGAAGGCAGGAACGGGGTACTGATTGAGAATGATCAGCCATGATCACAATAGACAATAGACAATAGGTGCAGGAGGAGGCCATTCGGCCCTTCGAGCCAGTTCTGCCATTCAATGTGATCATGGCTGATTATTCTCAATCAGTACCCCGTTCCTGCCTTCTCCCCATACCCCCTGACTCCACTATCCTAAAGAACTCTATCTAGCTCTCTCTTGAATACATTCAGAGAATCGAAGGTAGGCAGAGAATTCCACATCTGAGGCAGAGAATTCCACATTGAATGGCGGTGCTGGCTCGATGGGCCAAAAGGCCTACTCCTGCACCTATTGTCTATTGTCCATTGTCTATTGAGACGCTGCCTGACCCGCTGAGTTACTCCAGCATTTTGTGCCGACCTTCGATTTTAACCAGCATCTGCAGTTTTGTGGGGGTTTTTTGCTCGGCAGTTAATGTTTGTTGGAACGAGGCCTAGACACAGATTGTGGGCCAAATGCGTCGGATGTTTAATTCCCTCCATATGTCAGGAAGGGAACGAGCAACCGAGATGGAACCAGGCGGGCTGCTTTTGGAGATAGACGTCGGCTGCATTAATTGTACATTAGTTAACGTGGTCTGGCCCGAATGTGCCTCCTCTTATTCTACTGCTTCCACATTGCTTTGACTTCCCCAACTAGGCCTAATCGATCTCGTGGTAAATGACTCCTAGATGATGGATTGGTGGAAGCCTAATCACCTGGCATGGTGCTTCAGTGGTGTCAGGCATGTTAGATTAATATGTGTAAGAAAATAACTGCAGACGCTGGTACAAATCAAAGTTATTTATTTCACAAAATGCTGGGGCAACTCAGCAGGTCAGGCAGCTGGGTAAGGTCGCCAACTGGCCCGTATTAGCCGGGACATCCCGTACTTTGGGCTAATTGGTTTGTCCCGTACGGGACCTGCCCTTGTCCCGTATTAGGCCCGGGGAGCGCTGTAGACCTGGACACTGTAGGCCTGGGCACTGTAGGCCCGGACACTGTAGGCTCGGACACTGTAGGCCTGGGCACTGTAGGCCCGGGCACTGTAGGCCCGGACCCTGTAGGCCCGGGCACTGTAGGCCCGGGCAATGTAGGCCCGGACACTGTAGGCCCGGACACTGTATGCCCGGACACTGTAGGCCCGGTCACTGTAGGCCCGGACACTGTAGGCCTGGACACTGTAGGCCCGAACACTGTAGGCCCAGAAACTGTAGGCCCGGACACCGTAGGCCCGGGCATTGTAGGCCCGGACAGTGTACGCCCAGGCACTATTGTCCCGGGCACTGTAGGCCCAGACACTGTAGGCCCAGACACTGTAGGCCTGGACATTGTAGGCCCGGACACCGTAGGCCCGGACAGTTTAGGCCCAGGCACTGACGGAGGTTGCGTAGCAACCCACCTCCCGGCCCGGGCGGACGCCATTGGTGGAGCGGGAGCACGTGGCCACTGGCTGGGTGAGGTCACGTGGGGCGCGGGGCGGTGACGTCACCTTTTGTCCCTTATTTGGGAGTGAGGTAGTTGGCAACCGCTACCTTAACCCCATGCACTGATTCTATCTTTTCACACTCTCAACTGTTCTATAAAACCAAGCTTTTAAGGTCGTAAGCAACAGGCATAGAATTAGGCCATTCGGCCCATCGAGTCTACTCCACCATTCAATCACGGCTGATCTATCTCTCCCTCCTAACCCCATTCTCCTGCCTTCTCCCCGTAACCTCTGACACCCGCACTAATCAACAATCTATCTGTCTCTGCCATAAATATATCCACTGACTTGTGGCCTCCACAGCCGCCTGTGGCAAAGAATCCCACAGATTCACCGCCCTCTGTCTGCTGACCATCGACCCGTGTGTCTATAGGCCGACTCCGTCAAAACTTTGGGTGGATTCCCGGTCTCGCTGGACACCGTGGTGGGCTAATCAGCCCTTCTACCGCTGTAATTGGACTTGGGGGTTGCCAACTTCCTCACTCCCAAATAATGGACAAAGTGACGTCACCGCCCCGCGCCCCACGTGACCTCACCCAGCCAGCGGCCACGTGCTCCCGCTCCACCAATGGCGGCCGCCCGGGCCGGGAGGCGGGTTGCAATGCAACCTCCGTTAGGCGGCGCACGGGCCTCCTGACCTACACTGTCCGGACCTACAGTATCTGGGCCTACAGTGTCTGAACCTACAGTGTCTGGGCCTATGCTGTCCAGGCCTACAGTATCTGGGCCTACAGTGTCCCGGCCCACAGTGTCCAAGCGTAGAGTGTCCAGTCCTACAGTGTCCGGGGCCTACACTGTCCGGGCCCACAGCGTCTGGGCCTAGAGTGTCCGGACCTACAATGTCTGGGCCTACACTGTCCAGGCCTACAGTATCTGGGCCTACCGGGTCCGGGCCTACAGCGCCCCCCCCGGGCCTAATACGGGACAAGGGCGGTCCCGTACAGGACAAACCAATTTAGCCCAAAATACGAGATGTCCTGTCTAATACGGGACAGGTGGCAACCCCAGTCCCACTAGTGTCTAGGTGGGTGTGATGGGGGAGAGTTGGGTCATGTTGGGTCATGCTGCCTCTGAGTGTGTGTCATTCTCTCTCTCTCTTTCTCTCTCTCTCTCCCTCTCTTCAGCAGGCCGGGCCTGCTCAACCCTGGAGACTCCAGCTACCCGTGGCTGGCAGATTCCTGGCCCGCTACCAGCCTGCCCGTCAACGGGAGTACCAATGGGCCCGGAGACCTGGGAGGAGGAGGAGGAGTTGGCAACTTTGGCCGTGCTGGTGAGTGGGGGCGCGGGGCGTAGTGGTGGGTGCCGGGGGGGGGGGGGGGTCTGTGTCTCCAGTGGGGGGGGGGGGGGGTCTGTGTCTCCAGTGGGGGGGGGGGGGATTTGAAGTAAGGACATCCTTGCTATTGAGGGCATGCAGCGTAGGTTCACCAGGTTAATCCCCGGAATGGCGGGACTGTCATATGTTGAAAGACTGGAGTGACTAGGCTTGTATACACTGGAATTTAGAAGGATGAGAGGAGATCTTATCGAAATGTATAAGATTATTAAGGGGTTGGACACGTTAGAGGCAGGAAACATGTCCCCAATGTTGGGGGAGTCCAGAACCAGGGGCCACAGTTTAAGAATAAGGGGTAGGCCATTTAGAACGGAGATGAGGAAAAACTTTTTCAGTCAGAGAGTTGTGAATCTGTGGAATTCTCTGCCTCAGAAGGCAGTGGAGACTAATTCTCTGAATGCATTCAAGAGAGAGCTAGATAGAGCTCTTAAGGATAGCGGAGTCAGGGGGTATGGGGAGAAGGCAGGAACGGGGTACTGATTGTGGATGATCAGCCATGATCACATTGAATGGCGGTGCTGTCTTGAAGCCGGGACAGACCGAATATTGGGCTAAATTGGTTTGTCCCGTGCCCTTGTCCCGTATTAGGCCCGGGGGGCCGCTGTAAGCCCGGCCGCTGTAAGCCCGGACGCTGTAGGCCTGGACGCTGTAGGCCCGGGGGGGCGCTGTAGGCCTGGACAATGTAGGCCCGGACACTGTAGGCCCGGACAATGTAGGCCCGGACACTGTAGGCCGGGACACTGTAGGCCCGGACACTGTAGGCCCG
This sequence comes from Rhinoraja longicauda, assembly GCF_053455715.1. Taxonomy (NCBI): domain Eukaryota; kingdom Metazoa; phylum Chordata; class Chondrichthyes; order Rajiformes; family Arhynchobatidae; genus Rhinoraja; species Rhinoraja longicauda. Next base: position 52,767,138 of record NC_135964.1, on the reverse strand, counting down.
GACACTGTAGGCCGGGACACTGTAGGCCTGGATAATGTAGGCCTGGACACTGTAGGCCCGGACACTATAGGCTCGGACACTGTAGGCCCGGACACTGTAGGCCCGGACACTGTAGGCCGTGACACTGTAGGCCCGGACACTGTAGGCCGGGACACTGTAGGCCTGGACACTGTAGGCCCGGACACTGTAGGCCTGGACACTATAGGCCCGGACACTGTAGGCCCGGACACTATAGGCCCGGACACTGTAGGCCGGACACTGTAGGCCCGGACACTGTAGGCCGTGACACTGTAGGCCCGGACACTGTAGGCCGGGACACTGTAGGCCTGGATGTTGTAGGCCTGGACACTGTAGGCCCGGGGGCCGGGGCGCCGCCTAACGGAGGTTGCTCAGCAACCCGCCTCCTGGCCCGGGCGGCCGCCATTGGTGGAGCGGGAGCACGTGGCCGCTGGCTGGGTGGGGCGCGGGGCGGTGACGTCACCTTGCCCCGTATTTGGGAGTGGGATTGTTGGCACCCAGAGGGTCGGTGAGGGGGCGGGAGGGGACAATAGACAGTGAGGACGGAGATGGCGGCCAGGTGCTGGGTGTCCCAATCTGTAATTCCAGCAACACCATGTTGTTGTTTTTATATGTAAGGGATGGATTTAGTCAGTGGATTGTGAAGGGCGTTCAGCGTTTCACAGATGGAGGCCATATATCATCTTCACTCCACTGGTTCACAGGCTGCATCTGTTCCCAAACACTGACACGCTGGGTGACATGTTTATGTTTCATGTCAGGTGTGGTCCTATGCTGGTGCACTCACAGATCACTGACTCTCTCTCTCTCTCCCTCTCTCCCTCCCCTACTCTCCCTCCCTCTCTCTCCCTCTCTCCCTCCCTCTATCTCCCTCCCTCCCTTTCTCTCCCTCCCTCCCTCTCTCCCTATCCCTCCCTCTCTCTCCCTCTCTCCCTCCCTCTCTCCCTCCCCTTCTCTCCCTCCCTCTCTCTCCCTCCATCTCCCTCTCTCTCCCTCCCCTTCTCTCCCTCCCTCTCTCTCCCTCCATCTCCCTCTCTCTCCCTATCCCTCCCTCTCTCTCCCTCTCTCCCTCCCTCTATCTCCCTCCCTCCCTTTCTCTCCCTCCCTCCCTCTCTCCCTATCCCTCCCTCTCTCTCCCTCTCTCCCTCCCTCCCTCCCTCTCTCCCTCGCTCCCCCTCCCTCCCTCCCTTTGTCTATCCCATCCTCCTTCATCCTCTCTCCCTTTCTTTTTCTCTCTCTCCCCTTCTCTCTCTCTCTCTCTCTCTCCCTCTCTCTCTTTCCTTACTCGGATGCTCTCCCTTCCTCTCTCCCCCGTTCCATCTCTCTCTCTTCCTTTCTCCCTCCCTCTTTCTGTCTCTCTGTTTCCCCCTTCTCTTCCTCTCTCTCTCTCTCTCTCTCTCCTTTCTCTCTCTCCCTCTCTCTCTCCCTCTCCCTCTCCCTTTCTTTCACTGCCTCTCTCTCTCTCTTTCTCTCTCCCTCTCCCCCCTTTCTCTCTCCCTCCCCCTCTCTCTCTCTCCCTCTCCCCCTTTCTCTCCCCCTTTCTCCCCCCTTCTCTCCCCCCCTCTCTCTCTCTCCTGCACCACCCCCCAGGCCAGGATGACAAGTCAGCCACCATGTTGTCAGACAGCGCTATCTACAGCAGCATTGACGTCACCACCAAGACCAGCTTCAACAGCCCGGGCCTACTAACCCAGGCCACACCGTATGCCACAACGCAGATCCTCCACTCCAGCAGCATCCAGGAGCTGGCCGTGGACCTGCCCGACCCCCAGTGGAAGGCCTCCATCCAACAGAAGTCTGACTCGCTGGGCTGCGGCTACTCCCAGCCAGACCCGGGCAAGTTCAACAACGGTGAGTGGGAGGGTAAGTCCAAGCCTGTGCCACCATTTCATCCACTCACCAGGAGACTCTGCTTGTACCTCAGGCCAGGAGTGTCAACATGGTGGCCGCCCGTCTTTCACATCCTTCCCATTGGGAATCTGGACACCTGGAATTCTGGACAATCCGTTTGGGAACACGAGCTGGAATTTACATCGGTCTGCAAGCTTCCACATAATACATGACACGATAGGGCACTGTGGAACTTTACACCGATCAGCCAAAACATTATGGAGGCATGCAGGTACAGCAGGCAGTGAAGAAAGCCAATGGAATGTTGGCCTTCGTAACGAGAGGAGTTGAGTATAGGAGCAAAGAGGTCCTTCTGCAGTTGTACAGGGCCCTGGTAAGACCACATCTGGATTATTGTGTACAGTTTTGGTCTCCTAATTTGAGGAAGGACATCCGTGCTATTGATGGCGTGCAGCGTAGGTTCACGAGATTGTTAGACAATAGACAATAGGTGCAGGAGGAGACCATTCAGCCCTTCGAGCCAGCACCGCCATTCAATGTGATCATGGCTGATCATTCTCAATCAGTACCCCGTTCCTGCCTTCTCCCCGTACCCCCTGACTCCGCTGTCCTTAAGAGCTCTATCCAGTTCTCTCTTGAATGCACTCAGAGAATTGGCCTCCACTGCCTTCTGAGGCAGAGAATTCCACAGATTCACAACTCTCTGACTGAAAAAGTTTTTCCTCATCTCAGTTCTAAATGGCCTACCCCTTATTCTTAAACTGTGGCCCCTGGTTCTGGACTCCCCCAACATTGGGAACATGTTTCCTGCCTCTAACGTGTCCAACCCCTTAATAATCTTTTACATTTTGATAAGATCTCCTCTCATCCTTCTAAATTCCAGTGTATACAAGCCCAGTCGCTCCGGTCTTTCAACATATGACAGTCCTGCCATTCCGGGAATTAACCTGGTGAACCTACGCTGCACGCCCTCAATAGCAAGAATATCCTTCCTCAAATTTGGAGACCAAAACTGCACACAGTACTCCAGGTGCGGTCTCACTAGGGCCCTGTACAACTGTAGAAGGACCTCTTTGCTCCTATACTCAACTCCTCTTCTTATGAAGGCCAACATTCCATTGGCTTTCTTCACTGCCTGCTGTACCTGCATGCTTCCTTTCAGTAACCGATGCACTAGGACACCCAGATCACGTTGTACATCCCCTTTTCCTAACTTGACACCATTCAGATAATAATCTGCCTTCCTATTCTTACCACCAAAGTGGATAACCTCACACTTATCCACATTAAACTGCATCTGCCATGCATCCGCCCACTCACACAACCTGTCCAAGTCACCCTGCAACCTCATAGCATCTTCCTCACAGTTCCCACTGCCACCCAGCTTTGTATCATCTGCAAATTTGCTAATGGTACTTTTAATCCCTTCATCCAAGTCATTAATGTATATTGTAAATAGCTGCGGTCCCAGCACCGAGCCTTGCGGTACCCCACTAGTCACTGCCTGCCATTCTGAAAGGGACCCATTTATCCCCACTCTTTGTTTTATGTGGACCCTTGCAGACCCCAACCCAAGCTTAACGCCAAAGTTTTATTCCAATGGGTCCATGGTCACCACAACACAAACAAAAAAGACCCGAGATGCTGGAGTAACTCAACGGGTCGAAGTTTGTTGGTGGGACTCTCCTTCTGACCAAATGTGCAGGAGAAAAATAACTGCAGATGCTGGTACAAATCGGAGGTAGACACAAAATGCTGGAGTAACTCAGCGGGTCAGGCAGCATCTCGGGAGAGAAGGATTGGGTGACGTTCTGGGTCGAGACTCTTCTTCAGACCAAAGGTTCCCTTGGAATGTAAGTCGGATGCAAAGACGTTGGCCACTGATGGTGAAACTACCTTCTTGTAACGTAGGCTTTTGTGATTCCTCATAACCTCCCACTGCTTCTGCATGTGCTTTGCGTGTGCTTTGCGTGTGCTTGCGTGGGCTTGCACCGCGAGCTATTAACACCCAATGCCGCTTGACTTCTCCGCTTTAACCTTTAGCCCTGCTTATCATCCCTGACTATCGATTGGCCGAGGGGTTGTCTAACAGAATGCCCCATCATCATTCTGAAGATTTCAACACCTCCAGCTCCCACAACAGTTCAGAAAGAAGCCTCTCAGGTTTGTCCTCCGTGCTAACGCCACCCACCCACCGCTCGAGAAAGAGGGGCCATGCTGTGTCGTGGAGAGAGAGAGAGAGAGAGAGAGAGAGAGAGAGAGAGAGAGAGAGAGAGAGAGAGAGAGAGCGAGAGAGAGAGAGAGAGAGAGAGACGTAGGCACAAGGAAACTGCAGATGGTGGTTGAAAAAGAAAGGCACAAAAGTGCCGGAGTAACTCAGTGGGTCAGGCAGCATCTCTGGAGAACATGGATAGGTGACGTTTCACAGAGTGCTGGAGTAACTCAGCGGGTCAGGCAGCATCTGTGGAGAACATGGATAGGTGTCCTCTGGTCCTCGATTCCCCTACTCTGGGCAAGAGACTCTGTGCATCTACCCGATCTATTCCTCTCATGATGTTGTAAACCTCTATAAGATCTCCCCTCATCCTCCTGCGCTCCATGGAATAGAGACCCAGCCTGCTCAACCTCTCCCTGTAGCTCACACCCTCTAGTCCTGGCAACATCCTTGTAAATCCTCTCTGCACCCTTTCCAGCTTGGCAACATCTTTCCTATAACATGGTGCCCAGAACTGAACACAATACTCTCACTGTGACCTCACCAACGTCTTATATATCTGCAATATAGACAATAGGTGCAGGAGGAGGCCATTCGGCCCTTCGTGCCAGCACCGCCATTCAATGTGATCATGGCTGATCATTCTCAATCAGTACCCCGTTCCTGCCTTCTCCCCATACCCCCTGACTCCACTATCCTTAAGAGCTCTATCTAGCTCTCTCTTGACTGCATTCAGAGAATTGGCCTCCACTGCCTTCTGAGGCAGAGAATTCCACAGATTTACAACTCTCTGACTGAAAAAGGTTTTTCCTCATCTCCGTTCTAAATGGCCGACCCCTTATTCTTAAACTGTGGCCCCTTGTTCTGGACTCCCCCAACATTGGGAACATGTTTCCTGCCTCTAACGTGTCCAACCCTATGAAGGGCCTGTTTCCACACTGTATCACTCTATGGCTCTATGAAAATCCAACACCTCACATTTCTCTGTATTAAATTCCACCAACCATTCCTCTGCCCACCTGCCCAACCAATCAAGGTCCTGCTGCAGTTTCCCGACCGATTATGTTCCGACACTCTAGGTTTCCGCCATTTTCGCTCTGGACAGTGTAGGCCCGGAGGCCCGGGTGCTGCCTAACGGAGGTTGCGCAGCAACCCGCCTCCCAGCCCGCCATTGGTGGAGCGGGAGCACGTGGCCGCTGGCTGGGTGAGGTCGCGTGGGGCGCGGGGCGGTGACGTCACCTTGTCCCATATTCGGGAGTCAGACAGTTGGCAACCCTGCCCTTCGGCCCACCGAGTCCGTGCCGACCAGCGATCGCCCGTTCACACTGGCTCCATCCGACACACACACACACGGACTAGGGACAATTTACAGAAGCCAATTAACCTACGAGCCCGCACGCCTTTAGAGTGCGGGAGGAAACCGGAGCACCCGGAGAAAACCCACGCAGGTCACGGGGAGAACGTACAAACTCCGTACAGACAGGCAGCGCCCGTAGTCGGGATCGAACCCGGGTCTCCGGCGCTGTGAGGCAGCGACTCTACCTCCTGGATAGAGTTTGCGTAACTGCACTTGGCTGGGAAGAAGGCAAGATGTTGTCACCAGCAGCTTGTGCCAAGGCAGCCGTGCCTACGATAACATTTCACTTCCAAGATTCGGACCCAGCGAAAACGATGGAACCAAGTTTTGGGAGAGGTATTGCTGTTTTGGAGTGAGTTCGACGTCAGAGTGTTTCACTTGCAACAACCCTTCTCCTCGCTGTGTGTTGTCAAGGAGGTGAGAAATTCTAAAATTAGTTGGCACGGGCTTAAAGTGAGAGGGGAGGAAATATAACGGAGCTCAGGGGCGATTTCTTCACTCAGAGGGAAATCCGTATCTGGAACGAGCTCCCAGAGAGATCTGCAAAACCAGGCACAGTTACGACTTTTAAAAGAGATTTGTTATACAATGTGGAAACAGGCCCCTTCGGCCCACTGGGTCCACGCCGACCAGCGATCCCCGCACACTAACACTATCCTGCACACACTAGGGACATTTTCTTACACATACACCAAGCCAATTAAACTACAAACCTGCACGTCTTTGGAGTGTGGGAGGAAACCGAAGATCTCGGAGAAAACCCACGCAGGTCACGGGGAGAACGTACAAACTCCGTACAGGCTCTCCGCACGTTCCGAACACCTCCGACAGACCAAGTGGTCTTTCCCTGGCCCTGACCCCACCTCAACCATCCCTCCCCCCCCCTCCTCCTGACACCACCTCACACCAATCCTCCAGAGGAGGTTTACGAGAACGATCCCAGGAATGAGTGGGTTAACCTATGATGAGCGTTTGTGGGCACTGGGCCTGTACTCGCTGGAGTTTAGAAGGTTGAGGGGGGGACCTCATTGAAACGTACAGAATAGTGAGCGGCCTGGATAGAGAGGATGTGGAGAGGATGTTTCCACTAGTGGGAGAGTCTACGACCAGAGGGCACAGCCTCAGAATTAAAGGACGTTCTTTTAGGAAGGAGATGAGGAGGGATTTCTTTAGTCAGAGGGTGGCGAATCAGTGGAATTCTTTGCCACAGACGGCTGTGGAGGTCACAAGTCAGTGGATATTTTTAAAGGCAGAGATAGATAGATTCTTGAACAGTGCGGGTGTCAGGGGTTATGGGGAGAAGGCAGGAGAATGGGGTTAGGAGGGAGAGATAGACAATGGACAATAGACAATATTGGAAGGAGTAGATGATGGGCCGAATGGCCTAATTGTGTCCCTCTAACTTGTGAAGCTGTGGTGATAGCAGCATTCAGCACTGTGGGAACGGGGGGCTACACTGCAGGAGAGGGTCAACGAGAATCGATAACCTATGAGCTTGTTTCATCTAAAACACATCGAGCGGGCGGTCACGGTGGCGCGGCGGTAGAGTTGCCGCCTTACAGCGAATGCAGCGCCGGAGACCCGGGTTCCATCCCGACTACGGGCGCTGTCTGGACGGAGTTTGTACGTTCCCCCCGTGACCTGCGTGGGTTTTCTCCGAGATCTTCGGTTTCCTCCCACACTCCAAAGACGTGCGGGTTTGTAGGTTAATTGGCTGGGCAAATGTAGAAATTGTCGCTAGACAATATACAATAGACAATAGACAATAGGTGCGGGAGTAGGCCATTTGGCCCTTCGAGCCAGCACCGCCATTCAATGTGATCATGGCTGATCATTCTCAATCAGTACCCCGTTCCTGCCTTCTCCCCATACCCACCGACTCCGCTATCCTTAAGAGCTCTATCTAGCTCTCTCTTGAATCTATTCAGAGAATTGGCCTCCACTGCCTTCTGAGGCAGAGAATTCCACAGATTCACAACTCTCTGACTGAAAAAGTTTTTCCTCATCTCTGTTCTAAATGGCCGACCCCTTATTCTTAAACTGTGGCCCCTGGTTCTGGACTCCCCCAACATTGGGAACATGTTTCCTGCCTCTAACGTGTCCAACCCCTTAATAATCTTATACGTTTCGATAAGATCCCCTCTCATCCTTCTAAATTCCAGTGTATACAAGCCTAGTCGCTCCTGTCTTTCAACATACGACAGTCCCGCCATTCCGGGAATCAACCTAGTAAACCTACGCTGCACGCCCTCAATAGCAAGAATATCCTTCCTCAAATTTGGAGACCAAAACTGCACACAGTACTCCAGGTGCGGTCTCACTAGGGCCCTGTACAACTGCAGAAGGACCTCTTTGCTCTTATACTCAACTCCTCTTGTTATGAAGGCCAACATTCCTAGTGCGTGTAGGATAGTGTTAGTGTGCGGGGATCGCTGGTCGGCGCGGACCCGGTGGGCCGAAGGGCCTGTTTCCGCGCTGTATCTCTGAACTAAATGAACACTAAACACGCGATTGATGGACGCAGTGAGTTGGAACAGGCAGCGGCTGCAGCACTTCTGACGGCCAGACACAGACGTTTCAAGAAGCATCCTTTGTCAAAACTCCTGTGGCTCGATGCATCCACTCCCCTGCTCCCTCACAGATGTTGTCCGCTTGCCTGAGTGCTTCCCCACATCCTCCTCACTCTGTCCCTCTCTCTCTCTCTCTCTCTCTCTCCATCTACACCTCACTCTGCCTCGGCAAGGCCAGCAGCATCATCAAGGACCAGTCTCACCCCGGCCACTCCCTCTTCTCCCCTCTCCCATCGGGCAAGAGGTACAGAAGTGTGAAAACGCACACCTCCAGATTCAGGGACAGTTTCTTTTCCCGGCTGTTATCAGGCAACTGAACCATCCCACCACAACCAGAGAGCAGTGCTGAACTACTATCTACCTCATTGGTGACCCTCGGACTATCCTTGATCGGACTTTGCTGGCTTTACCTTGCACTGAACGCTATTCCCTTATCATGTATCTGTTCACTGTGGACGGCTCGATTGTAATCATGTATTGTCTTTCCGCTGACCGGTTAGCACGCAACAAAAGCTTTTCACTGTACCTCGGTACACGTGACAATAAACTCAACTAGACAATAGACAATAGGTGCAGGAGGAGGCCATTCGGCCCTTCGAGCCAGCACCGCCATTCACTGTGATCATGGCTGATCATTCTCAATCAGTACCCCGTTCCTGCCTTCTCCCCATATCCCCTGACTCCGCTATCCTTAAGAGCTCTATCTAGCTCTCTCTTGAATGCATTCAGAGAATTGGCCTCCACTGCCTTCTGAGGCAGAGAATTCCGCAGATTCACAACTCTCTGACTGGAAACGTTTTTCCTCATCTCAGTTCTAAATGGCCTACCCCTTATTCTTAAACTGTGGCCCCTGGTTCTGGACTCTCCCAACATCGGGAACATGTTTCCTGCCTCTAACGTGTCCAACCCCTTAATAATCTTATACGTTTTGATAAGATCTCCTCTCATCCTTCTAAATTCCAGTGTATACAAGCCTAGTCGCTCCAGTCTTTCAACATATGATCGTCCCGCCATTCCGGGACCTTCTCCCCATATCCTCTGACTCCGCTATCCTTAAGAACTCTATCTAGCTCTCTCGTGAATGCATCCAGAGAATTGGCCTCCACTGCCTTCTGAGGCAGAGAATTCCAGATTCACAACTCTCTGGGTGAAAAGGTTTTTCCTCGTCTAATTGACTAACGTAAGAGTCCAGCAACGATGAAACACATGGAATGTACAACAACATCATGAGGGGAATAGATTGGGTAAATTCACAGAGGTAGTGGAACCAAGGACCACAGGACGTAGTTTAAGGCGACTGGGGAAAGGTTTAATAGGAACGCAAGGGGCAACATTTTCACACAGAGGGTGGTGGGTGTGTGGGGTGGGAGGCAAGAAGAGGTAGTTGATGCAACAACTTGTTGCCTCAACTAACATAGAGAAACATAGAACATAGAAAATAGGTGCAAGAGGAGACCATTCGGCCCTTCGGGCCAGCACCGCCATTCATTGTGATCATGGCTGATCAGCCACAATCAGTACCCCGTGCCTTATTAGGCACTACATTATTTGAGGGCGGTCACGGTGGCGCGGCGGTAGAGTTGCCGCCTTACAGCGAATGCAGCGCCGGAGACCCGGGTTCCATCCCGACTACGGGCACTGTCTGTACGGAGTTTGCACGTTCTCCCCGTGACCTGCGTGGGTTTCCACCCACACTCCAAAGACGTGCGGGTTTGTTAGTTAATTGGCTTGGTATAAATGTAAAAATTGTCCCTGGTGTGTGTAGGATAGTGTTAGTGTGCGGGGATCGCTGGTCGGTACGGACCCGATGGGCTGAAGGGCCTGTTTCCGCGCTGTATCTCTAAACTAAACTAAACTAAATTTGGGTAATGAAGTATTGGGTATGAGGTACACGTGAATGTAATAAACCAAACAATAATGAATAGTGAATAGTGGTGGGGACACGAGACGATAGGACTTTATTGATCCCAAGAGGGAAATTGATCTGCCAACAGTCATAAAAACACAAAATACATGAAACATTATATACAGCATCACACAATATATAGAAAGAGCTGCCAGAGGAGGTAGTTGAGGCAGGGACTATAACTACAATTAAAAGACGTTTGGACATGTGCATGGTTAGGAATAGTTTAATAGACAATAGGTGCAGGAGGAGGCCATTCGGCCCTTCGAGCCAGCACCGCCATTCAATGTGATCATGGCTGATCATTCTCAATCAGTATCCCGTTCCTGCCTTCTCCCCATACCCCCTGACTCCGCTATCCTTAAGAGCTCTATCCAGCTCTCTCTTGAATGCATTCAGAGTATTGGCCTCCACTGCCTTCTGAGGCAGAGAGTTCCACAGATTCACAACTCTCTGACTGAAAAAGTTTTTCCTCATCTCCGTTCTAAATGGCTTACCCCTTATTCTTAAACTGTGTGGCCCCTGGTTATGGACTCCCCCAACATTTGGAACATAATTTAGAGGGATATGGGGGAAATGTGGGCAAACTAGCTTAGATGTGGCGTCTTGGTCAGCATGGACAAGTTGGGCTGAAGGGCCTGTTTCGGTACTGTACGGCTCCATGCTAGGAGTAACTCAGCGGGCCAGGCAGCATCTGTGGAGAACATGGATAGGTGACGTTTCACAGAGTGCTGGAGTAACTCAGCGGGTCAGGCAGCATCTGTGGAGAACATGGATAGGTGACGTTTCACAGTGTGCTGGAGGAACTCAGCGGGTCAGTGCCCTAGCTTATGGAAGGGCCGTTCAGAAGCCTGATAACGGAGGGGAAGAAGCTCTTCCTGAGTCTGGTGGTACGCGCTTTCAAGCTTCTTTGCCTTCTACTGAATGGGAGCGGGGAGAAGACAGAATGACCGATGTGGGACAAGTCTTTGATTTTGTCAGCTGCTTTCTCGAGGCAGCTTGGAGTCAGGGATTAATCGGGTAGACGGACAGAGTCTCTTGCCCAGAGTAGGGGAATCGAGGACCAGAGGACACAGGTTCAAGGTGAAGGGGAAAAGATTTAATAGGAATCCGAGGGGTAACTTTTCCACACAGAGGGTGGTGGGTGTATGGAACGAGCTGCCAGAGGAGGTAGTTGAGGCTGGGACTATCCCAACGTTTAAGAAACAGTTGGACAGGTACATGGATAGGACAGGTTTGGAGGGATATGGACCAAGCGCGGGCAGATGGGACTAGTGTAGCTGGGACATTGTTGGCCGGTGTGAGCGAGTTGGGCTGAAGGGCCTGTTTCCACACTGTATCACTCTGTGACTCTAAGTGTAGATGGAATCAATGGTGGGGAGTCTGGGGTGTGTGATGGACTGGGCTCCATCTATGAGTTAGATAGAGCTCTAGGGGCTAGCGGAATCAGGGGATATGGGGAGAAGGCAGGCACGGGTTACTGATGTGGACGATCAGCCATGATCACAATGAATGGAGGATCTGGCTCGAAGGGCCGAATGGCCTCCTCCTGCACCTGTTGTCCACGTTTCTCTGTTTCTACGTAACTCTTGCGGACTTGGGCAGAGCTGTTCCCAAACCAAGCTGTGATCTGACCCCGCGCTTTGCTTCCGATCGTGTACCTGTAGTTACGTAGCCTTGTCGCTGGACGGTCCCATAGACTAGACGGGCAGAGTGGTCTGTCGATGCACTGCCAGAGGGTATCCCCTCTGCCCCCCCCTAACCCCGCTCCCCACCCCCCCCCCCCCACCCCCGCACACCTCCCTGGCTGATCCGTGAACGATGAGGTAGCGTGACCGCCGCGATGTTAACATCTGCCGTCACTTGCAGGTGGGAAAGGTGGAAAGAAAAAGAAGAACAAGAACAACGTGAAGCCGCACAAGAACACGGCGTCGAACTGGTCCAACGTGCCGCTGCCTCCACCCCCAATCCAGCCGCTCCCCGGCACCGAGCTGGACATCTACATCACCGACCAGCAGGAGAACGGGTAACGGCCGAACACCAACACCATTGCTGCACTCTGATTGTGCCTTTGTGTTATTTGTTTGTTTGTGCGTGCATTTGTGCGTGCGTGCATTTGTGTGTGCGTGCGTGCATCTATGCGTGCGTGCGTGCATGCATGTGTGTGCGAGCATTTGTATGTGCGTGCGTGTGCATGCAAATGTGTGCGTGTGCGTGCATTTGTGCATGCGTGTGTGCGTGCATTTGTGCGTGCGTGTGTGCATGCATGTGTGTGCGTGTGTGTGTTTATGTATTCAAGAGAGAGTTAGATTTAGCTCTTCGGGCTAACGGAATCAAGGGATACGGGGAGAAAGCAGGAACGGGGCACTGATTGTGGATGATCATATTGAATGGTGGTGCTGGCTCGTAAGGGCTGAAAGGCCTCCTTCTGCACCTATTTTCTATGTTTCGATGTGTGCGTGCGTGTGTGTGGTTATATATGCATGTCTGCACGTGTGTGTGAGTGCGTGCATGCGTGTATGTTTATGTGTGCATGTGTGTGTGTGTGTGTGTGTGTGTGTGTGCGCGCGTTTATGTGTGTGTTTGTGTGTATGCGTGCGTGCCTGCACTTGCGTGCGTGTGTGCGTGTGTGTTTATGCATGTGTGTGTACGCGTGTGTGCGTGCGTGCATGTGTGCGTGTGTGTTGATGCATGTGTGTGTTTGTGTGTACGCTTGCGTGCGTGCGTGTGTGTGTGTGTTGATGCATGCGTGTGTTTGTGTGTATGCGTGCGTGCGTGTGTGTATGCGTGTCTGTATGTACGCGTGCGTGCATGTGTGTGTTTCTGTGTACGTGTGTGTACGCGTGCGTGCGTGCGTGCGTGTTTTTATGCGTGTGCGTGTGTGTGTGTGTTAGGCTGGCCAAGTCTCCACTGTGCAATATGTTCCTCATGTACCCGCCCCGAGTCTGTTAGTTGCTCTGGCAACTGCAGTTATTGAGGGGCTAATGTGATCGGGGGGGGGGGGGGGGGATTGGCAGGGGGTGCCAAGGCAAAGTCCCATCTCCAATCTTCTACACGCCCATCACTGAGAAGCTCCTGCCGTTCCCACAAGCCCCCCCGACCCAGCGCTGTGTGAACAGTTGGCCGTTTATCGCAGCGCCTCATTCCACGTAAAACGGCAAATAGGTTTCCCTTCGCCCTGCCAAATCCCCCCTCTTTGTCAACAGAAGCGGAGGTCTTAGCACGCCGTTGATTTGAAGGTCTTTTGCTGGATGGCTCCCATCCCTCGAGCTCTCCAACAAAGAGTCATCAAATTATCTTCCCCCACTCCCGCGGGCGGGCGGGCAGGACGGGCAGGACGGGCCGTCTACATCTCCCCATTTCCCTCTCCCCCCCCCCCACCCCCCGTGACTTTCAGCCAGTCTGAGGAAGTGTCTCGACCCGGAACGTCACCCGTTCCTTCTCTCCACAGATGCTGCCTGACCCGCTGAGTTACTCCAGCACTCTGTGAAACGTCACCTATCCATGTTCTCCACAGATGCTGCCTGACCCGCTGAGTTACTCCGGCTGTTTGTGTCTGTCTCCCTCGTCCTTTCTTGCGTTCACCTTCATCGATGTGAGAGCGATTGATGCAGATGGAGAAGCGTGGGGATTGGGGGGGGGGGGTGGGCAGCGTGAGGCTGGAACGCGCTGGGATAATGACATCCCGTTTAAGTCGTTAGCTGCTATTAGTATGTAAATTAACCCAGCAATCCCTGGCAAGATCAGAGACTCCCTGTGTGTGTGCATGTGTGTGTGTGTGTTTGTGTGTGCACATGTGTGTGTGTGTGTGTATCTGTGCACGTGTGTGTGTGTGTGTAGGCGTGCGTGTGTGTGTACGTGTGTGTGCATGTGTGCGTTTGTGTGTCCTTGCGCGCATGCATGCGTGTGTGTGTGCACGTGTGTTCTTGCGTGCGTTGCGTGTGTGTGCGTGCGTGTGTGCATGCGTGCGTCGCCTGTGTGTGTGTGTGTGTGCGTGCGTGCGTGCGTGTGTGCGTGCGTGTGCGTGTGAGACCCTTCTTCAGACTGCTTAGGGGATAAGGAAATGAGAGATCGCCTATATAATCTCTCTTTTTCCTTATCTCTAACCAGTCTGAAGAAGGGTCTCGATCCGAAACGTCACCCATTCCTCCTCACCTTCCCAGTGTTTAGTTTAATTTATTATCACGTATACCGAGGGACAGTGAAAAACCAGATTCAGGGAGAGTTTCTTCCCGGCTGTTATCAGGCAACTGAACCATCCCACCACAACCAGAGAGCAGTGCTGAACTACTATCTACCTCATTGGTGACCCTCGGACTATCTTTGATCGGACTTTGCTGGCTTTACCTTGCACTAAACGCTATTCCCTTATCATGTATCTGTCCACTGTAGACGGCTCGATTGTAATCAGGCATTGTCTTTCCACTGACTGGTTAACACTCAACAAAAGCTTTCCACTGTACCTCGGTACACGTGACAACAAACTAGACTGAACTGCAACTGAACAGCTTTTGTTGCGTGCCAACCAGTTAGCGGAAAGACCATACGTGTGCAGTTTTGGTCTCCTAATTTGAGGAAGGACATTCTTGCGAGCGCAGGTTCACCAGGTTAATTCCCGGGGTGGCGGGACCGTCATATGATGAAAGAATGGGTCGACTGGGCTTATATTCGCTGGAATTTAGAAGGACGAGAGGGGATCTTATGGAAACGTATAACATTCGTAAGGGATTGGACAGGCTAGATGCAGGAAAAATGTTCCCAATGTTGGGGGAGTCCAGAACCAGGGGGTCACACAGTTTAAGAATAAGGGGAAGGCCATTTAGGACTGAGATGAGGAAAAACTTTTTCACCCAGAGAGTTGTGAATCTGTGGAATTCTCTGCCACAGAAGGCAATGGAGGCCAATTCACTGGATGGTTTCAGGAGAAAATTAGAAAAAAGCTCTTAGGGCTAACGGAATCAAGGGAGTGGGGAGAAAGCAGGAACGGGTTAGTGATTGTGGATGATCAGCCATGGTCATATTGAATGGTGGTGCTGGCTCGAAGGGCCGAATGGCCTCCTCCTGCACCTATTTTCTATGTTTCTTTGCTCCATTCACAATGTGCAGATACATGATAAGGGAATAACGTTTAGTGCAAAGGTAAAGCCAGCAAAGTCCGATCAAGGATAGTCCGAGGGTCACCAATGAGGTAGATAGTAGTTCAGCACTGCTCTCTGGTTGTGGTGGGATGGTTCAGTCGCCTGATAACAGCCGGGAAGGAACTGTGCATCTGAATTAAATGGTGCAGGATGGTACCTGACTACTTAAGGAACCGTTTAGTTTAGTTTGGTTTGGTTTGGTTTAGTTTAGTTAGAGATACAGCGCGGAAACAGGCCCTTCGGCCCACCGGGTCCGCGCCGACCAGCGATCCCCGCACACTAACACTATCCCACACAGAGTAGGGAGAAATTTTACATTTATAACCAAGCTGATTAACCAACAAACCTGCACGTATTTGGAGTGTGAGAGGAAACCGAAGATCTCGGAGAAAACCCACGCAGGTCACGGGGAGAACGTACAAACTCCGCACAGACAGTGTCTGCAGTCGGGATCGAACCCGGGTCTCTGGCGCTGCATTCGCTGTAAGGCGGCAACTCTACCGCCGCGCCCCCCTTTAGCCTATGAAATGGAAGGTGATTTAAAAGCACGTTAAAGAACTCAATCCCCCTACTCCCAATTCCTCCGTCTACGCCGCATCTGCGCCTGGGATGAAGTGTTTCACACTAGGGCTTCAGAGACGTCCTCATTCTTCAGGAAACGGGGCTTCCCCTCTTCCATTATAGATGAGGCTCTCACTAGGGTCTCTTCTACTTCCCGCAGCTCCGCTCTTGCTCCCCCTCCCCCCACTCGCAACAAGGACAGAATCCCCCTCGTTCTCACCTTCCACCCCACCAGCCAGCGGATCCAACAAATCATCCACCAACATTTCCGTCACCTACAACGGGACCCCACCACTGGCCACATCTTCCCATCCCCTCCCCTCTCTGCGTTCCGCAGAGACCGTTCCCTCCGTAACTCCCTGGTCCACTCGTCCCTTCCTACCCAAACCACCCCAACCCCGGGCACTTTCCCCTGCAACCGCACGAGATGCAACACCTGTCCCTTTACCTCCCCCCTCAACTCCATCCAAGGACCCAAACAGTCTTTCCAGGTGAGACAAAGGTTCACCTGCACCTCCTCCAACCTCATCTATTGCATCCGCTGCTCCAGATGTCAACTTATTTACATTGGCGAAACCAACCGCAGGCTCGGCGATCGTTTCGCTCAACACCTGCGCTCGGTCCGCATTGACCAACCTGATCTCCCGGTGGCCCAGCACTTCAACTCCCCCTCTCACTCCCAGTCTGACCTTTCTGTCATGGGCCTCCTCCAGTGCCATAGTGAGGCCCGCCGGAAATTGGAGGAACAGCACCTCATATTTCGCTTGGGCAGTTTGCAGCCCAGTGGTATGAACATCGACTTCTCCAACTTTAGATAGTTCCTCTGTCCCTCTCTTCCCCTCCTCCTTCCCAGTTCTCCCTCTATCTTCCTGTCTCCACCTATATCCTTCCTTTGTCCCACCCCCCTGACATCAGTCTGAAGAAGGGTCTCAACCCGAAACGTCGCCCATTCCTTCTGTCCTGAGATGCTGCCTGACCTGCTGAGTTACTCCAGCGTTTTGTGAATTAAAGAACTCAACGTAACAGTCTGACCCAAGTCACTTTTTCTACTTTGATGTGCAGGAGGAAACTGCAGATACTGGTTTAAAACCCAAAGATAGACGCAGAGCGCTGGAGTAACTCAGCGGGACAGGCAGCATCACTGGGGAGGAGGAATGGGTGACGTTTCGGGGTCGAGACCCTTCTTCGTCTGAAGCCGCCTGTCCTGCTGAGTTGCTCCAGCTTTTCGAGACTAATTGAATAACAACACTTGGAACCATTTGACGCACTTCTCCAAATGAGCCAATTATCCAAAGTGAAATTGTGTTTAAACTTGTCAGCAAAGTGGAGAGAGAGGTCGGTACGAACATGCGGTTAGATATTCGGGAGAGGTCAGTCCTTGATGCTTTCTGCTAATGATATCATTATTCATCATTCTGGAAAACCATCGCAACCTCACACGTTAATTAGGATTCTATAACCTCGTACATTTTAATTACTGTCACTGAGAATATTTACCTTTACTTTACCTTGCCCAGAACGTCATTCCCTTATCATGTCTCTGTACACTGCAGCATAATCAATTACCAGTCTCACCCCACCCCGGCCACTCCCTCTTCTCCCCTCTCCCATCGGGGCAAGAGGTACAGAAGTGTGAAAAAGCACACCTCCAGATTCAGGGACAGTTTCTTCCAGGCTGTTATCAGGTGTTATAGGGCGGTCACGGTGGCGCGGCGGTAGAGTTGCCGCCTTACAGCGAATGCAGCGCCCGAGACCTAGGTTCCATCCCGACTACGGGCGCCGTCTGTGCGGAGTTTGTACGCTCACCTGGGTAGACACAAAACGCTGGAGTAACTCAGCGGGACAGGCAGCATCTCTGGAGAGATGGAATGGGTGACGTTTCGGGTCGAGACCCTTCTTCAGACTGATGTCAGGGGAGGGGGTGGGACGGAGATAGAATGAAGTCGGAGGGAGGGAGAGTGGTGGGAGAACTGGGTAGGGGGAGGGGATGGAGAGAGAGGGAAAGCAGGGACTATCTGAAGTTGGAGAAGTCAATGTTCATACCACTGGGGTGGAAGCTGCCCAAGCGAAATATGAGGTGCTGTTCCTCCAATTTGCGCTGGGCCTCACTCTGACAATGGAGGAGGCCCAGGACAGGAAGGTCAGTGTGGGAGTGGGAGGGGGAGTTGAAGTGCTGAGCCACCGGGAGATCAGGTAGGTTAAGGCGGACTGAGCGGAGGTGTTGAGCGAAACGATCGCCGAGCCTGCGCTTGGTCTCGCCGACGTACAGGAGTTGACACCTGGAGCAGCGGATACAGCAGATGAGGTTGGACGAGGTGCAGGTGAACCTCTGCCCGTGACCTGCGTGGGTTTTCTCCGAGATCTTTGGTTTCTTCCCACGCTCCAAAGACGTGCAGGAATTTGTAGGCTAATTGGCTCGGTTATAAATGTAAAAGTGTGTGTAGGATAGTGTCGGTGTGCGGGGATAGACAACAGACAATAGGTGCAGGAGGAGGCCGTTCGGCAATTCGAGCCAGCACCACCATTCAATGTGATCATGGCTGATCATTCTCAATCAGTACCCCGTTCCTGCCTTCTCCCCATACCTCCTGACTCCGCTATCCTTAAGAGCTCTATTTAGCTCTCCCTTGAATGCATTCAGAGAATTGCACTCCACTGCCTTCTGAGGCAGAGAATTCCACAGATTCACAACTCTCTGACTGAAAAGGTTTTTCCTCATCTCCGTTCTAAATGGCCGACCCCTTATTCTTAAACTGTGGCCCCTGGTTCTGGACAATCTAGAAAGGATCGCTGGTCAGACTACAGTGAGGGTTGAAGGGCAGGGAGACGGGTCGGTTCGTGCGCTGTGTGACGTAGCTCTGACTGCTCTACCTTCTTCTCTCTTCTCTCCGTCGCGGTTTGCAGCTACGACAGCGATGGCTGGTATCCAACTCCGCCGGTCAAGTCCTACCTCCACCAGGGCATGGAGGACGAGCTGGAGGAAGAGGAAGACAGGGTCCCCACGCCGCCGGTCCGCGGAGTGGCCTCCTCCCCTGCTATCTCCTTCGGGCAGCAGTCCACCGCCACCCTGACCCCATCACCCCGGGAGGAGCTGCAGCCCATGCTCCAAGCCCACCTGGATGAGATCAGCCGGGCCTATCACTTTGACATCTCAAGGCAAGCCTGGTAAGCTCGGGGCACCCTGCACTGGCTTGGTGGGACCACCCTTGGGTGGGACGAGTCTTTGGTGGGACAAGTCCTTGGTGGGACAAGTCCTTCAGTCCATCCCTTATTAGGACTACCCTTGGTTGGGGCCATCCTAGGTGGGACAGCAGGCCTTGGTGGGATGAGTCCTTAATGGGTCCATCCCTTGTTACGCCCATCCCTTGGCGGGACTACCCTTGAGACCATCCCTTGTTGGGTCCACCCCTTGGTGGAACCACCCTTGGTGGGATTACCCTAGAGACCATCCCTTGTTGGGTCCATCCCTTGGTGGAACCACCCTTGGTGGGTTGAGTCCTTGGTGGGACTAGTCCTTGAATCCATCCCTTGTTGCATCCATGCCTTGTTGGGACTAGCCCTTGGTTGGACCAGCCCTTGGTGGGAAGAGTTCTTGCTGGGATGAGTCCTTGATGAGACCATCCCTTGTTGGGTCCATCCCTTGGTGGGACCACTCTTCGTGGGACGAGTCCTTGATGGGACCAGCCCTTGTTTGGCCCAGCCCTTGTTGGGAACCAAGCCTTGTTGTCACTAGCCCTTGATTGGACCATTCCCTTGGTGGGACCATAAGTTCAAATGTTCTAGGAGCAGAATTCGGCCGTTCGGCCCATCAAGTCCATTCTGCCATTCGATCGTGGCCAATCTATCTCTCCCTCTCAACCCCATTCTCCTGCCTTCTCCCCATAACTGCTGACACCCGTACTCATCTGCATAAGGTGGCACCACCCCACACTGGGACCACCCCTTGGTTCGACCACCCCTTGGCACGACCATCCCGTGGCACGACCACCCCTTGGTAGGACCACCCCTTGGCACGACCACCCCTTGGTAGGACCACCCCTTGGTAGGACCACCCCTTGATGCGACCATTCCTTGGAGGGACCATCTCTTGGTGGGATCACCCTTGTTGAGACCACCCCTTAATGGGACCACCTTTGATAGAACCGCTATGCGGCACGGTGGCGCAGCGTTAGAGTCGCTGCCTCTCAGCGCCGGAGACCCGGGTTCGATCCCGACTACGGGTGCTGTCTGTACGGAGTTTGCACGTTCTCCCCGTGACCTTTCTCCGGGTGCTCCGGTTTCCCCCCACACTCCAAATACGTACAGGATCGTAAGTTAATTGGCTTTGGTAGAAGTGTGTGAATTGTCCCTAGTGTGTGCAGGATAGCGTTAGTGTGCGAGGATCGCCGGTCGGCACGGACTCGGTGGGCCGAAGGGCCTGTTTCCGCGCTGTGTCTCTAAACGAAACTAAACGGGTGACTAATACGTTGGCTGATCTAAACCTGGGATCTCAGTTACACGCCCATTAACTCAGGAAAACAGCCCATTAACTTTGATTGCCCATTATTACGCTACCTACAATTAGATTATTTTGTGCAATGTAGCACAGTGCACATAGATTACATTTTATTGGCATACTCCTAAAAATAACAAACTAGTACGACTCGAACCAGTATTTGTGTTCCTTGGTCCCTTGCTCTGTGAAGACCCAAGAGTTTTCTTAATAACCTCGCTTACAAGGGTCTCGATCCGAAACGTCGCCCATTCCTTCTCTCCAGAGATGCAGCCTGACCTGCTGAGTTACTCCAGCATTTTGTGTCTATCTTTAGTTTAGATTAGTTCAGAGATACAGTGCTGAGAATTATATCCTGCACTCTGTATCTTCTTGCCCTTTGCTGCACCTATTGCACTTGAGTTTAGAAACATAGAAAATAGGTGCAGGTGTAGGCCATTCGGCCCTTCGAGCCTGTACGCACCACCATTCAATATGATCATGGCTGATCATCCAGCTCAGTATCCCGTACCTGCCTTCTCTCCATACCCCCTGATCCCTTTAGCCACAAGGGCCACATCTAACTCCCTCTTAAATATAGCCAATGAACTGGCCTCAACTACCCTCTGTGGCAGAGAATTCCACAGATTCACCACTCTCTGTGTGGAAAAAAAATGTTCTCATCTCGGTCCTAAAAGACTTCCCCCTTATCCTTAAACTGTGACCCCTTGTTCTGGACTTCCCCAACACCGGGAACAATCTTCCCGCATCTAGCCTGCCCAACCCCTAAGAATTTTGTAAGTTTCTATAAGATCCCCCCTCAATCTTCTAAATTCCAGCGAATACAAGCCGAGTCTATCCAGTCTTTCTTCATATGAAAGTCCTGCCATCTCAGTAATCAATCTGGTAAGGTAATTTAAGGTAATAAGGTAATCAACCAAGCATGGTAATTTGTTTGAACTGATTGTACGTGTATGCGTGCTTTCATCTGACCTGTTTGGATAGCATGCAGAGCAAAGCGTTTAGAGAAACAGAGCCCTTCGGCCCACCGAGTCCGTGCCGACCAGCGATCCCTGTACACTAACACTATCCTACACACACTAGCGACAATTTACAATATACAATTTACAATTTTTACCAAAGCCAATTAACCTACAAACCTGCACGTCTTTGGAGTGTGGGAGGAAACCGAAGCACCCGGAGAAAACCCACGCAGGTCACGGGGAGAACGTGCAAACTCCGTACAGACGGCGCCGGTAGTCGGGATGGAACCCGGGTCTCTGGTGCCGTGAGGCAGCAACTCTACCACTGCGCCACTGCGCCACTGCACCACTGCGCCACTGCACCACTGCACCACTGCACCACTGCACCACTGCACCACTGCACCACTGCGCCACTGCACCAGTGCACCACTGCGCCACTGCACCACTGCGCCACTGCGCCACTGCACCACTGCACCACTGCACCACTGCGCCACCATGCACCACTGCGCCACCATGCCGACCTTGAGGAAACTTTCTTTGTTTCCTTGTAAAGTAGTTTAAAGATCATGTATAAAATCATGAGAGGAATAGAAGAAGGACGTGGGTTCGATCCTGACTACGGGCGCTGTCTGTACGGAGTTTGTACGTTCTCCACGTGGGTTTTCACCGAGATAGACAATAGACAATAGGTGCAGGAGGAGGCCATTCGGCCCATCGAGCCAGCACCGCCATTCAATGTGATCATGGCTGATCATTCTCAATCAGTACCCCGTTCCTGCCTTCTCCCCATACCCCCTGACTCCGCTATCCTTAAGAGCTCTATCTAGCTCTCTCTTGAATGCATTCAGAGAATTGGCCTCCACTGTCCTCTGAGGCAGAGAATTCCACAGGTTCACAACTCTCTGACTGAAAAAGTTTTTCCTCATCTCAGTTCTAAATGGCCGACCCCTTATTCTTAAACTGTGGCCCCTTGTTCTGGACTCCCCCAACATTGGGAACATGTTTCCTTCCTCTAACGTGTCCAACCCCTTAATAATCCTATACGTTTCGATAAGATCCCCTCTCATCCTTCTAAATTCCAGTGTATACAAGCCCAGTCGCTCCAGTCTTTCAACATATGACAGTCCCGCCATTCCGGGGATTAACCTGGTAAACCTACGCTGCACGCCCTCAATAGCAAGAATATCCTTCCTCAAATTTGGAGACCAAAACTGCACACAGTACTCCAGGTGCGGTCTCACTAGGGTCCTGTACAACTGAGATCTTCGGTTTCCTCCCACACTCCAAAGACGTGCAGGTTTGTAGGTTAATTGGCTTGGTGTAGGGTGTAAATTGTCCCCTAGTGTGTGTGTAGGATAGTGTTAGTGTGCGGGGATCGCTGGTCGGCGCGGACTCGGTGGGCCGAAGGGTCCGTTTCCGTGCTGTGCCTCTGAACTAAACTAAAACTAAACTCAACCATCAGCTCATTGTGAATGTTTTTGTGTTGTCTTTGCCCCTCCAGGCAAATCCAGGCCAGCTCCCTCCCACCCCAGGCGCCTGCTCTACCCCTCGGCTACATCTCGGGAACGCTCATCTCAGACCTAGAGACAGACGTGCCGGAGGAGGACGAGGAAGAGGAGGAGGAGGACGAGGCGCTGGAGTTGGCGAGACCTCTGCGGGGAATGGCGCACACCCCTGGATCCAGCATAGACAACCTGGAGAGCTCGGTCACCGGTGAGCAAGGCCTTAGGCCTGGGTCGGACATCGGCCTGCCGCTGGGATTCTCTGCCACAGAGGGCAGTGGAGGCCGATTCACTGGATGGATTTAAAAGAGAGTTAGTTAGAGCTCTAGGGGCTAGTGGAATCAAGGGATTTGGGGAGAAGGCAGGCACGGGTTACTGATTGTGGACGATCAGCTGTGATCACAATGAATGGCGGTGCTGGCTCGAAGGGCCGAATGGCCTCCTCCTGCACCTATTTTCTATGTTTCTCTCTAGAGATGCTGCCTGACCCGCTGAGGTACTCCAGCATTTTGCTTCTATCTTCTGAAATATCCATCAGCTTTGAGATTCTGGAGTCTCTCAGTTATTGATTCAGGAAATAATGAGCTTGCAAGTTCATCTAGTCGAGTATCTCTATTCACCCTTTCACTGTCGATCACTCCGTTTTATCTGATCTCTAATCTAATTATCACCATTTTGTAAACATCTGTCTTCTGCCTATCTTTCTCATTAACTGTTTATACGTGTACATGGTGCAATGAAATTCCTTTTTTTGTATTGAGTTCAGTAAAAGGACTGGACAAGCTAGATGCAGGAAAAATGTTCCCAATGTCGAGGGGAGTCCAGAACCAGGGGCCACACAGTCTAAGAATAAAGGGGAGGCCATTTAAAGCTGAGGTGAAAAGCAACTTTTTCACCCAGAGAGTTGTGAATTTGTGGAATTCTCTGCCACAGAGGGCAGTGGAGGCCGATTCACTGGATGAATTTAAGAGAGAGTTAGATAGAGCTCTAGGGGCTAGTGGAATCAAGGGATGTGGGGAGAAGGCATGAACGGGTTACTGATTGAGAATGATCAGCCATGATCACAATGAATGGCGGTGCTGGCTTGAAGGGACGAATGGCCTCCTCCTGCGCCTATTGTCTATGTTTCTATGTTTCTAAAAGTATTACTAAACATAATCACATACATGTACTATACAGATGGATAGATGTACATACATGTACTGTACAGATGGACCGATGCACATATATGTGTAGGCCCGGACACTGTAGACCCGGACACTGTGGGCCCGGACATTGTAGGCCCGGGCAGTGTAGGCCCGGACACTGTAGTCCCGGACAGTGTAGGCCCGGACACTGTCGGTCCGGACACTGTAGGCCCCGACACTGTAGGCCTGGACAGTGTAGGCCCGGACAGTGTAGGCCCGGACACTGTAGGCCCGGACGCTGTAGGGCCGGACACTGTAGGCCCAGACGCTGTAGGGCCGGACGCTGTAGGCCCGGACACTGTAGGCCCAGACGCTGTAGGCCCGGACAGTGTAGGCCCGGACACTGTAGGCCCGGACACTGTAGGCCTGGATACTGTAGGCTAACGGAGTGCGTTCGGGGAGCGGGGCCGAGTGTGTTTGTCTAACGGAGGCTGCGTAGCAACCCACTCCCTGGCTGGGCGAGGTCACATGGGGCGCGGGGGGGGTGGTTGGGGGGCGGTAACGTCACCTTTTGTCCCGTATTTGGGAGTGAGGAAGTTGGCGACCCCTCGTTTTTGAAGAGGCGGTGTCGTGGGAAGCAACGTTCACGTTTTAATAGACAATAGACAATAGGTGCAGGAGGAGGCCATTCGGCCCTTCGAGCCAGCACCGCCATTCAATGTGATCATGGCTGATCATTCTCAATCAGTACCCCGTTCCTGCCTTCTCCCCATACCCCCTGACTCCGCTATCCTTAAGAGCTCTATCCAGCTCTCTCTTGAATGCATTCAGAGAATTGGCCTCCACTGCCTTCTGAGGCAGAGAATTCCACAGATTTACAACTCTCTGACTGAAAAAGTTTTTCCTCATCTCTGTTCTAAATGGCCTACCCCTTATTCTTAAACTGTGGCCCCTGGTTCTGGACTCCCCCAACGTTGGGAACATGTTTCCTGCCTCTAACGTGTCCAACCCCTTAATAATCTTATACGTTTCCATAGGATCCCCTCTCATCCTTCTAAATTCCAGCGTATACAAGCCTAGTCGCTCCAGTCTTTCAACATACGACAGTCCCGCCATTCCGGGAATTAACCTGGTGAACCTACGCTGCACGCCCTGCCCTGCCTTTGAGGAACGAGAATGGTTCCCTTCTGCCTCGGCCCAAACCACACTCAACCTTGCAAATCCTTGTGAAGATAGTTCACCCTTTATCAAAGCAGACTCTCGGTCTCAGGTGTCATCCTGTTACAGTATCGAGCTTGATCGCCTTCCAACAGGAATTACACGCTTGTTAAGGAAGTCATCGAGAGGCCGTTTTATCTCATAAAAATGTTAATGCGACCATTATCCGAGTGATTCTGGTTGAGGTGCTCCCTCCCAGGTGGTTAATAGACTGCACGTTTCCAGGGCCAGCGACCCTCTGGTGTGAACTATCTCCTGGGAAACGAATGTGCGATCATAAATTCACCCCATCAACACAGGTGCAATCAAGCCTTGATGAGACACCGTCTTACCCTGACATTTCTCCTCTTCAGATGCGTTCGGAAGGAAATGTTTAATATCCAAATTAACCTCCCGCCCCCCCTGTTGTGAAAGGAATTAATTTCAATGATAATGCAAATGCTTTAATTTTAGATTAGTTTAGTCTCGAGATCGAAACGTATGAGATTATTAAGGGGTTGGACACGTTAGAGGCAGGAAACATGTTCCCAATGTTGGGGGGAGTCCAGAACCAGGGACCACACAGTTTAAGAATAAGGGGTAGGCCATTTAGAACGGAGATGAGGAAAAACTTTTTCAGTCAGAGAGTTGTGAATCTGTGGAATTCTCTGCCTCAGAAGGCAGTGGAGGCCAATTCTCTGAATACATTCAAGAGAGAGCTAGATAGAGCTCTTAAGGATAGCGGAGTCAGGGGGTATGGGGAGAAGGCAGGAACGGGGTACTGATTGAGAATGATCAGCCATGATCACATTGAATGGCGGTGCTGGCTCGAAGGGCCGAATGGCCTCCTCCTGCACCCATTGTCTATTGTCTATGAGATGCAGCGCGTGAAACAGGCCCTTCGGCCCGCCGAGACCGCGCTGACCGGCGATAGCCCGGGCACTATCCTACACACAGGGCGGGGACAATTTTACATTTTACATTTATACCAAGCCAATTCACCTACAAACCGACCACCAGCAGGTCCTCCGTCGTTGGTCTGTGCCACCAGTGAGGTCATAGGTTCGTAAGTGATAGGAGCAGAATGAGACCATTCGGCCCATCGAGTCTACTCCCCCGTTCAATCACTCTGTCTTTGTCCCGCCCCCCCCCCCCTCCCCTGACATCAGTCTGAAGAAGGGTCTCGACCCGAAACGTCGCCCGTTCCTTCTCTCCCGAGATGCTGCTTGTCCCGTTGAGTTACTCCAGCATGTCGTGTCTACAGCCTACTTTTGTTTATTGAACAGAGCTACCGGTCGTAGGAAAAAAAACTGTTTTGATGTCCGGCTGTGGCGGCTTTGACAGTCCGGAATCGCCTTCCAGAGGGAAGTGCTTCGAAGAGTTTGCGGCCAGGGTGAGAGGGGTCAGAGATGATCTTGCCCGCTCGCTTCCTGGCCCTTGCAGTGTACAGTTCGTCGATGGGAGGGGTGGTAAGGTTGCAGCCAACAACCTTCTCGGCTGATCGTACGATGTGTTGCAGCCTCCGGAAGTCGTGCTTGGTGGCTGAGCCAAACCAGACCATTTGAAGTCTGATATATTCACAAAATGCTGGAGTAACTCAGCAGGTCAGGCAGCATCTCGGGAGAGAAGGAATGGGCGACGTTTCGGGTCGAGACCCTTCTTCAGACTGATGTCGGGGGTGGGACAAAGGAAGGATATAGGTGGAGACAGGAAGATAGAGGGAGATCTGGGAAGGAGGAGGGGAAGGGAGGGACAGAGGAGCTATCTGAAGTTGGAGAAGTCGACGTTCATACCACTGGGCTGCAAGCTGCCCAGGCGAAATATGAGGTGCTGCTCCTCCAATTTCCGGCGGGCCTCACTATGGCACTGGAGGAGGCCCATGACAGAGAGGTCAGACTGGGAATGGGAGGGGGAGTTAAAGTGCTGGGCCACCGGGAGATCAGTTGCGTTAATGCGGACCGAGCGCAGGTGTTCAGCGAAGCGATCGCCGAGCCTGCGCTTGGTTTCGCCGATATAGATGAGTTGACATCTAGAGCAGCGGATGCAATAGATGGGGTTGGAGGAGGTGCAGGTGAACCTCTGTCTCACCTGGAAAGAATGTTTGGGTCCTTTGATGGAGTTGAGGGGGGAGGTAAAGGGACAGGTGTTGCATCTCGTGCGGTTGCAAGGGAAAGTGCCCGGGGTTAGGGTGGTTTGGGTAGGAAGGGACGAGTGGACCCGGGAGTTGCGGAGGGAACGGTCTCTGCGGAACGCAGAGAGGGGAGGGGATGGGAAGATATGGCCAGTGGTGGGGTCCTGTTGTAGGTGACGGAAATGTTGGTGGATGATATGTTGGATCCGCTGGCTGGTGGGGTGGAAGGTGAGAACGAGGGGGATCCTGTCCTTGTTGCGAGTGGGGGGATGGGGAGCAAGAGCGGAACTGCGGGATGTAGAAGAGACCCTAGTGAGAGCCTCATCTATAATGGAGGAGGGGAAGCCCCGTTTTCTGAAAAACGAGGACATCTCGGAAGCCCTAGTCTGGAACACCTCATCCCGGGCGCAGATGCGGCGTAGACGGAGGAATTGGGAGTAGGGGAGTAGCTGTGCGAGTCGGTGGGCTTGTAATAAATGTCCGTCACTAGTTTTTCTCCTGTGATGGAGATGGTGAGGTCCAGAAACGGGAGGGAGATGTCAGAGATAGTCCAGGTATATTTAAGGGCAGGATGGAAATTGGAGGTGAAGTGTATAAAGTCAGTGAGTTCTGCATGGGTGCAAGAGGTAGCACCAATGCAGTCGTCGATGTAGCGGAGGTAGAGTTCGGGGATGGGGCCAGTGTACGTGTGTCAAACTGTGTATCCAACTCGTAGCATGGTAGGAATTGTTTTTAAAAAGTTAATTCTCCCTGGAGCAACTCCAGTACTTGTGATTTGACACAGCGAGCAGGGTGGCAATAATTTTGTGGGTCTTGGATTTCACCTGTATTCCTGTTTTGCATTCTGGAGTATTAGGTCATTTACTTTCCCCTTAGTAATGGTCTATAATTAAGTGCGGCTGGATTTCGGAAAATGGCTCAGTTCCCTCTCTGCTCACCCTACCTCCTGAATTCCTTTTTAGTTCAGAGATACAGCGCGGAAACAGGCCCTTTCGGCCCACCGTGTCCGCGCCGACCAGCGATCCCCGCACACTAACACTATCCTACACACACACACACTAGGGACAATGTTTACATTTTACACCAAGCCGATTAACCTACAAACCCGCACGTCTTTGGAGTGTGGGAGGAAACCGAAGATTTCGGAGAAAACCCACGCGGGTCACGGGGGAAGAACGTACAAACTCCGTACAGACGGCGCCCGTAGTTGGGATGGAACCCGGGTCTCCGGCGCTGCATTCGCTGTAAGGCGGCAACTCTACCGCCGCGCCACCGAGACCGCCCGGGTTCGTGATATTTGTCTCAGGAACATGACCCCCCCCCCCCCCCCTGCAACTTACAACTCCCCACTTGACCTCCCCAGCGGATGTGACTTCAATTTTCGTGTAGGAAGGAACTGCAGATGCTGGTTTATACCAACGATACATCGGTTTCATTGTGGTTGCCCCTCATCTACGTACCTCTGCCTTAAAAATATCCACTGACTTGTGGCCTCCACAGCCGTCTGTGGCAAAGAATCCCACAGATTCACCACCCTCTGACTAAAGAAATCCCTCCTCATCTCCTTCCTAAAGGAAGATGCAGGGAAAAAAACTGCAGATGCTGGGAAAAATCGATGGTAGACACAAAATGTTGGAGTAACCCAGCGGGTTAGGCAGCATCTCAATAGACAATAGGTGCAGGAGGAGGCCATTCGGCCCTTCGTGCCAGCACCGCCATTCAATGTGATCATGGCTGATCATTCTCAATCAGTACCCCGTTCCTGCCTTCTCCCCATACCCCCTGACTCCACTATCCTTAAGAGCTCTATCCAGCTCTCTCTTGAATGCATTCAGAGAATTGGCCTCCATTGTCTTCTGAGGCAGAGAATTCCACAGATTCACAACTCTCTGACTGAAAAAGTGTTTCCTCATCTCAGTTCTAAATGGCCTACCCCTTATTCTTAAACTGTGGCCCCTGGTTCTGGACTCCCCCAACATTGGGAACATGTTTCCTGCCTCTAACGTGTCCAACTCTTTAATAATCTTATACGTTTCGATAAGATCCCCTCTCATCCTTCTAAATTCCAGTGAAATTCGGGAGAGAAGGGATGGGTGGCGTCTGAAGCATCAGTCCGAAGAAGGGTCTCGACCCGAAATGTCTCCCAATCCTTCTCTCCCGAGATGCTGCCTGACCCGCTGAGTTACTCAAGCATTTTGTGTCTACCTTCCTTCCTAAAAGAACGTCCTTTAATTCTGAGGCTGTGCCCTCTGGTTTGAGACTCTCCCACTGGTGGAAACATCCTCTCCACATCCACCTTGTCCGAGCCGTTCACTGTTCTGTACGTGTGTCCCCCCCCCTCATCTATCTATGTCTGCCTTAAAAATATCCACTGGCTTGGGCCTCCACAGCCATCTGTGGCAAATAATTCCACTGATTCACCACAGAAGGGACGTTCTGCCGCAATGAGTCCCACAGATTCACCGCCCGTCTGGAGCTCGGCCGCTGTTCCGAGGATCAAGGATGCCGCTTGCCGTTCTGGGCGTGAGCGGGCGGTCTTGCTCGGGCCCTGTCTGATCCCCCTGCCCTCCCCCCTTTCTTCCCATTGCAGGTTCAATGGCCAACGGTTGGGGCTCGGCCTCGGAGGAGGAACGCAACATGTCCAGCCGCCGATCCAGTGCGGCCAGCTCCTCCTCCGGCTCCATCTTCACCGACGGCGACTTTACCCAGGCCCTGGCGACCGCGGCCGACCGCGCCGGATACAAGATGGAGGGCACCAGCCTCATGAAGACAGGTCTGTACCAGGAGCTGCCCCCCCCGTCTCCAGGGGGGAGAGAGAGGCCTTGACGCACTTGGGATTGGCCTTCCTGTTCCTGCATCCCCTCTCTCTCTCTCTCTCTCTCTCTCTCTCTCCTTTGCTCCATCTCTCTTGTGCCAGAGTTAACCTCAGGAGGCGTTCAAGGCTCTGCCCACCCTCTGGGCTCTCCCCTGCATGGCTTGGCTGCGGTCTTCGATTGTCTTCATCTCCAATCCTGCTCTTCCCTGTTGGGTTTCCGGAAGCATGAGTTCTCTTTGCTGCCTTCTGTCGCTCTGGTGATGGCACCTGCTGCTTCTGTTAATGCTTCCTCCAGCCTCTTCCTTTGAAACATAGAAACATAGACAATAGGTGCAGGAGGAGGCCATTCGGCCCTTCGAGCCAGCATTGGGAACATTTTTCCCGCATCTAGCTTGTCCAGTCCTTTTATAATTGTGTACGTCTCTATAAGGTCCCCTCTCATCCTTCTAAACTCCAGTGAATACAAGCCCACAGTCTTTCCAATCTTTCCATTCATTGTGATCATGGCTGATCGTCCACAATCAGTAACCCGTGCCTGCCTTCTCCCCACATCCCTTGATTCCGCTAGCCCCTAGAGCTCTATCTAACTCTCTCTTTTAAATCCAACCAGTGAATCGCCCTCCACTGCCCTCTGTGGCAGAGAATTCCACACATTCACAACTCTCTGGGTGAAAAAGTTTCTTCTCACCTCAGTTTTAAACGGCCTCCCATTTATTCTTAGACTGTGTGGCCCCTGGTTCTGGACTCCCCCAACATTGGGAACATTTTTCCCGCATCTAGCTTGTCCAGTCCTTTTATAATTGTATACGTCTCTATAAGATCCCCTCTCATCCTTCTAAACTCCAGTGAATACAAGCCCAGTCTTTCCATTCTCTCCTCATATGACATTTGGGTTGGGTGAAGCAACTTGTTGTGGCCCCTGGACCCGAGGCAAGTCCAACTCAGACCTGTAGTTTAGTTCTGAGATACAGCGCGGTAACAGGCCCTTCGGCCCACCGGGTCCATGCCAACCAGCGATCCCCGCTCACTAACACTATCCTAGCCAATTAACCTACAAACCTGCACGTTCTTGGAGTGTGGGAGGAAACCGAAGACCTCGGAGAAAACCCACGCGGGTCACGGGGTGAACGTACAAACTCCGTACAGACGGCGCCCGTAGTCGGGATGGAACACGGGTCTCCGGCGCTGCATTCGCAGTAAGGCGGCAACTCTACCGCCGTGCCACCTTGACCGCCCATTAACCACGTCCTCTGACCAAGAGGAGCATCGCCATTGTCTGCACCGCCTTGTCCGCCAGAGGCCACAGCGAGGGTCTTTGGGCCAACAATGCCTCCTCTTTCCACCTCTTGCTGCCCATTGCACCTCCTCCCCTTCTTCAGCTCTTGGGCGAGGTTGGACAATCTTCATGCTGTATCTCCAAAACTAAAATTGCAAGCTCGAACAAAATCCATACTTCAAATAGGCTTCATGTCTCGCAATGCGTTTGGTGTATTTATCATTCACAACTGATAGGAGCAGAATTAGGCCATTCGGCCCATCAAGTCTACTCCGCCATTCAATCATGGCTGGTCTATCTCTCCCTCCCAACCCCATTCTCCTGCCTTCTCCCCACAACCCCTGACACCCGCACTGATCAAGAATCTATCTCTGCCTTAAAAATATCCACTGACTTGTGGCCTCCACAGCCGTCTGTGGCAAAGAATTCCACAGATTCACCACTCTCTGACTAAAGAAATTCCTCCTCATCTCCTTCCTAAAGGAACGTCCTTTAATTCTGAGGCTGTGCCCTCTGGTCCTAGACTCTCCCACTAGTGGAAACATCCTCTCCACGTTCAATCCATGTGACCGCATGTTTACCTACATACAACACAGGAATGAATGAAAGATCACGTTCAGTTTTCTTGTCTGAATCCTAGATCACGGACTCCAGAATCTCTGCTTTAAAAAATATCCGTCGACTTGGGACTTCCAAGGACTTGAACGTCCTTTAATTCTGATGCTGTGACCTCTGGTCCTAGACTCTCCCACTGGCTGGAAACATCCTCCCCACATTCAATCCATCAGGTTTTGGGCTCTCCGAATTGCTTTGCTTGCTTGGCCCGGCGATCTCTGCTTCTGGTGAACTGCTAGCCCCTCTATCTCTCTTCCCTCTCCATTCCAAGGGTCTTCGAAAATCTGTTGAAGAGGGCAGACCACACTCCCTGTATCTCTGGATGAGACCGTCTGACCATTTTGCTGCATTCATTCAATGCTGATTTCTCGTGCTCACTTTGTCTTAACCTCTGTCTTCGATTTCATTATCGTAGCTGTCCAGCTGGGATTGGGTTAATCTACAATGAGCGTTTGTGGGCACTGGGCCTGTACTCGCTGGGGTTCAGAAGAATGAGGGGGGACCTCGTTGAAACGTACAGAATTGTGCAAGGCCTGGATAGAGTGGATGTGGAGACGATGTTTCCACTAGTTTTAGTTCGGTTTAGAGATACAGCGCGGAAACAGGCCCTTTCGGCCCACCGTGTCCGCGCCGACCAGCGATCCCCGCACACTAACACTATCCTACACACACTAGGGACAATTTTTACATTTATACCAAGCCAATTAACCTACAAACCTGCACGTCTTTGGAGTGTGGGAGGAAACCGAAGATCTCGGAGAAAACCCCACGCAGGTCACGGGGAGAAAGTACAAACTCCGTACAGACGGTGCCCGTGGTCGGGATGGAACCCGGGTCTCCGGCGCTGCACTCGCTGTAAGGCGGCAACTCTACCGCCGCGCCACCGTGACCGCCCCGAAGTGGGAGAGTCTCGGACCAGAGGCCACGGCCTCGGGATTAAAGGACGTTCCTTTAGGAAGGAGATGATGAGGAGGAATTTCTTTAGTCAGAGGGTGGTGAATCTGTGGAATTCTTGCCACAGACGGCTGTGGAGGCCACAAGTCAGTGGTGGAGATAGATTCATTTTTGATTAGTGCGGTTGTCAGGGGTTATGGTGAGAAGCAGGAGAATGGGGTTAGGAGGGAGAGATAGATCAACGTGATGGAACGGTGGGGGGATGGGATAGTGGGAGAATGTCTGCCCGCTACAGTCAGGATAGAGAGAGAGAGGGGGTGGGAAAAGAAGATAGATAAAATGAGGCGGTTGCGTTACCTTGAATTGGAGAATTCTACGTTCGCTGTTGATCTGTGATCATTCTCAGTGGCATCAAACATCATTTGAAACCCCCAAGCTGGGTGGAAGAGAGCAATGGTTACCCATGGTAGACACATTGAATGGTGGTGCTGGCACGAAGGCGAATGGCCTCCTCCTGCACCTATTGTCTGTTGTCTATTGAAGGGGTAAAAGGCTTGGAGTCAGGGATTAATCGGGTAGACGCACAGAGTCTCTTGCCCAGAGTTGGGGAATCGAGGACCAGAGGACACAGGTTCAAGGTGAAGGGGAAAAGATTTAACAGGAATCTGAGGGGTAACCTTTTCCACACAGAGGGTGGTGGGTGTATGGAACGAGCTGCCGGAGGAGGTAGTTGAGGCTGAGACTATCCCAACATTCAAGAAACAGTTGGACAGATACATGGATAGGACAGGTTTGGAG